>NC_081346.1:57286162-57441779 GCF_029784015.1 Lycium ferocissimum | reverse complement strand
GCATTATATATGGATGAATACGACGTTAGGTGATAACCATGGTTATGGATGACTTTGAGAGGGAATTGTAAGAATTGGATAATGGCTAACTTAACAAAGTTTATTGATTATGATATTGTGGGTGTATTGTTGATGTTTGGGAGTTGTTATATTATATGGAGAAGGTTGTAGAAACAAAGGAAGTGCTGCCCAATTTCTATCACCTTTAATCGCTTTAACTTAAGTTTAAGTATGTTATCGATTATCTAATCTTAACACGAATTCCCTTGAATGTAGAATTACGAACTTGGAAGGAAGCGTTTAGTCGGCAAGTTAGAAAGGCGAAAAGGTATGTGAGGCTAATCCCTTCTAAGGCATGATTCCTATAATATGATCTCCTTTATCTTTCCATGACTTTCTCATATTCCGGAAATTATAATCCTATGACTTTTAAGAACTACTCATGAGACAAAGATAAGGGATATGTTATGAATACGATAATAATGATGATGAGTCTAAGTCTAGAGATTCTAAAGCTAATGATATGATATTCCTACGAAGCTAATGATCCTTATATTATCCTTTGATGTTATTCATTGTTGCTAGACTCACCTTATGATGCTAGTTCCTTCAAGGTGAGATATGATGATCACAACTACTTCATAATGGAATCGGGGGTTCTCGACCTTACGTCACCCCGATAGAGTTGTAGCATTTAATTGATTTTAATGCATGCTTTGTGATAAGTATACAATGATGAGATTACACCGTGCCTAGATGGCCGGGCATGACACCGCTAAGGCGGGCGGCTTATGAATACACCGTGCCTAGGTGGCCGGGCATGGCACCGCTAAGGCGGGCGACTTAAGATAACACCATGCCTAGATGGCCGGACATGACACCACTAGTGGGTGGTGCGTGATAGTTACCCGGACGCGGGTTAACGATGATTGTATATGCATAACATGTGTTTCCCTTTAAAAGCTAAACAGGTTACACCTTCGCCTTATGTTTCATTGTTTCTTTATTATGTTAGTATTATTCATGCCTTACATACTCAGTACACTTTTCATACTGACGTCCTTTTCTTTTTGGATACTGTGTTAATGCCCACAGGTAGACAGGGAGACGGTGCAGACCCGTAGGAGCTTATCTTATCAGCGGATTCACAGGAGCACTCCACTACTCCGGAGGTGCTACTTATGGTCATACTATTTTGTGTATATATTTGGGTATGACGGTGTCCTGTCCCGTCTTTATGTCATAGTTCTCTAGTAGAGGCTCGTAGATACGGATGCGTGGGTAGTTGATGTCTTATGGATACATCAATGTATATTCTTGTATATCATTTTTGCAGCCATGAGGGCTTACGTATATTTATGTATTACCTTGGAGATTATATGTGTCCAGAATGAGTATGATGATTAGCGTAATGAGTGGTGCTCGGTAGTCAGCTCCGGGTACCCGTCATGGCCTCTAGTCGTGTCGTGACAGTATTATTGCATTTTCATTACATTCATCTCATATTTATTGTTCGCATTACTTTGGACTTGTTGATTGATTTTTGGTGATACGTGTACTTGATAGTAGTTCTTGAGATGGTGTTTTGGACTTATAGTGGACTTTGAGGTGATTTACTAGACTTGGAGATTTGGTACTGGATTCGATATTTGGACTGTGTTGAGTTTTATCTGATTGTGAGAATGCCTACTTTTTCAGTCTTTTTCTTATATATATGATTCTCTAACTGTTGTCGGCCTATGATGCCTACTCAACACGTGTTGTTGTACTGATTCTACCTTGCTGCATTCTTTCTGAGTGCAGAGTTTGTGACCGGATCGACTTCTGTGCCCCGTAACTGAGTCCTAAGGCCGTCTGACGAGTATTCCAGGGTGAGCACTTGGATGGATTCGCTGCTCGGATGCCTCTTCTTAGCTACTTGTCTTATTTTGATATTCTGAGACAATATTCCATTATCAGACATGTATTCATATTCAGACTTGTAGTATTTGTAGTAGTGGCTCTTGTACGGCCTTAGACCAGATTCCTTGGGATTGTTGTATTATTTTTCCGCACTTATTCACTTATCCTTATTATTATCTACGTTTGAGACTTACATTGATTGCCTTGATTATTTTACTGTGGTTGAATGAATGATTTGGGAAAGGGTTCGCCTATCGAGGTGGGAAATGGTAGATGCCCGCACGTTTCCCCTAGTTGGGGCGTGACAGTTATACTTCCGCATCTGTTTATATTACTTCAACTATTATTCAGTGTTTCCAATAAACTTAATTTTCGCACTTGGTGTTCTTAAAAAGAGTAAATGATTTGGGAATGGTTCGCCTACCAGGGGAATAGTGTAGATGCCACCACGACCCGCGATTTGGGTCGTGACATAAGGCATGTATTTCACACTTCTAAACTAGGACGAAATTATCAACTACACACTTAAGCTATGTGAGAGTTCTATTACCCCCCTGAACTTATTTTTTTCGTATTATTTACCCCCTTGAACTTATTTTTTCATATTATTTACCCTCTTCACTAATTACCTTGTAGGGAAAACAAGTAAAAACGAAGCATACGCTTATTCCATATACTTAAAAAATGGGTCTTAATGTCTTTTGGACCCTGCATGTTTTGATGATAGACAAGACGACTATACTCAATGAACCTGGTTCATTTTGTTACGTGTTCGATTCTAGAGTTCAGATGTGAAAAAACTCTTTAAATAAAGAGATCTCGAGATACAGACATAGCGGGTAAGATCTAGGAATCCTTGGAAGAATTATCTGGGATAAACTTTGGACCCTCATCAGGCATATCACAAGCGGTGCGATGGCAAAGAAGTTGCCTTCATCTCAAACACCATCTCTCTTCAAGGTCCTTATCTAAGAAAGTGTTTGTGACCAACCCGTTTGCTACTCACAGGCCGCTATATAAATATAAATGCAAGTCTTCTACTGAAGAAGGTTATGCACTTACATAGAGAGAAAAACATAAGTCAAGCAAATAAGTGGGAGCATATTTGAGAGACTTCTGATTGGCTACTGGTATTCTTCCTAATACGAAGGACCACATTGAAGACCCTATTTCATAGTCTTGTGCTTTACAGTTTTCAAGTCTAGTTGTTTTGTATTAGGAATGTTATCGAGTTGTACCTATTTCGAGCTTTCCTAGAAGCATTGTTTTGGGCAAAAACATTTGTCAAATGCATCTCCAAGTTGAGGGAAACTTGGAGTGGATTCAACAGTCTAAGTAGATTGTTGTATGAGGGATTAAAGTTAGTTCCTAGGTTGAAATTCTTGAGATATGAATTTGTTGAGACTCATAGATTTAGTGAGGTTTGAAACAAATCCTGCAGAGGTGTAGTCGTCGTTTTTCACCCTTGTGAGCCGGGTGCTTTCCACGTAAAAGTACTATGTTTTTACTTTACTATTTTTTATTATTCCGCAAGCTAATTGGAGGAACGAATAAAGTAACCTGGTCCATCACATAGGCAAAAATTAGGTATAAACCAATTCAGCCTCTCTTGTGTTATTTAATCGTGCAAAATATCAATTGGTAGCAGAGCAGGTTATCTTCAAGAGGCTAAAACCTTAAGAAAATATCAAAATGAATGTTGCACCACCAATTCGACACAGTGGATGTCAATCAACCCACAACCCTCCATCATTTAATGGAAAGTACTATGCCTGGTGGAAAGCTCACATGGAGGACTATCTACAAGCTGATGACTATGAGTTATAGGATAGGTCGTTGATGGACAAAATATCCTATGAAAAAGGATGCTGAGGGAAATGATGTAAAGAAGGAAAAGAGTGAGTTTGATAAGAATGACTATAAGATGCTTGGGAAAAATTTTGAGGCCAAAAACTTCCTTATCTTTTTTACACCCTTGACTAATTACCTAGTAAAGAAAATAAGTAAAAATGTCGCACGCACTTATGCTAGACTTTAAAAAAGGTCTTAATGTCTTTTTTCATTTGATTCTTTCAAACTCAAATGACTGGACCCTCATCCTCTGTCAAGCCCTTAGTTCTCCTTCTTTCACTGTTACGATCTCCATGTTTTTTTTTCTAATCTGAATAACCTGATGAGGGTTCGGTCATTTGGGTTTGAACGAATCAAATGAAAAAAAAGATATAAAAATCCTTTTTTTTTAGGTTAGAATAAGCATGTATTTGCACATGATACATTTTAATATTTTTTATTTACTAGCTAGGTCATTAGTGAACGGGATAAATAATGCGAAAAAATAAATCCAATGGGGTAAATAATACGAAAAAATAAGTTCGACTCCTGCATAGTTTAGATGTGTAGCTGCAATTTCGCCATATTTTGCGGGTATTTCTATATCTTATCCCTTTGTTTTATATTCTAAATTCTTATCTTTAAAATTAATTAATATTTTCAAGCAAGATGAATTTACTGGCTTTCACATGAGCAAGAGATACCTTTTAATTAACCATCTTGCATTTGCTGATAATATAATTTTCTTTTCTAGTGGTTACAAGAAATCTTTACGCTTGTCTCGTCACCAAGGTCTTATTTCAGGATAGCTTGTTAACAAAAGTAAATCTTGTGTTGTCCTTGCTCTAATTCAACTACAAAAGCAATATCCAGAATTGAGAGGATAACTAGAATGGAGCATAGAGATCTTCCCATTAAATATTTTTGGTGCCTCTTATTCATAGGCTAGGATCATGAATTTTTAGCCTTATTTCACATCTTTGTTAATTAAATGTTAATTGTACTTGAGCTATGATGTAGTATTTTACACTCATTATGTGTGTTTTCTTGTGTAGGACTTGTTCCCGAGTAAACGAGCATTTTTAGAGCTTAAATGGAGATTTTAGGACTTCAAACTCTGAGTAGAAGTCCAACAAATAAATTGGGAAGAGTTCGGGATTCAAGGACCGATTATGCATGCTAAAGAGTGAAGAAAATAGACAAAAAAATGAGGCTGCAGAATATTTGGCGGCGGTAGGCCAATTTCGGGTTATTTTATTTTTCAATTTTTTTAACGGTATTTTGGTCCGAGCACTTTTGGGGTATTCGTAACGAGTTTTTGAATGGACTTTTGATTTTTGACTGCTACATCTTAGGAGACAGCTTAGAGTTTTAGAGAAGACTTTGCTACTTTCTACAATCGATTCAATACGAAAGTTTGGATCGAAAGTTGGTTGTAATGACTTCTAGTTTACTTTCTTCTACTATTATGTTTACTTTTGCTATTATGGAGTAGTTTATCTTAGGGTTTTGACGGACATGGTGTCTTGAGACTTATTTATGGATTAACTTCGTTCTTGTTGGAATTCTCATTTGGAGTTTTGAACGTTATGCATATGTTTTACTTCTTTTAGTTAATCGAAAGAGAACTACTTTATTGAATATTTATGCTAGTATATTGTTGTTGAAATGAAAGTCTTTTGAGTAATCATAAGAGCTTCTTTGAATTGTTCTTGAATCAAGATAGGAAGATATTCGAGAGAAGTTTTCCTTTTATTAAATCCATTCGATAATTCTAGCATATGCTCTTGAGTTTTAAATTAGTCTATTTTGGAAGATATTTAGTTCATTCGAAAGAAGAGTTTAAATATTACATGTAGACTAATCATTCGTTGAAATCGAAAGAATCAGCGAACCTTCGAAAAAAAAAACCTTGAACGCTTATTAATCCTGAATATTTCTTTTGCACCTGTCTTGTCATTCGCCCTTAACTCTCCTATTGATAGTAATCCTTGATCAATTTCTAAGTTTTCATTATTATTTTAATTCAATAGTAAATTTATTACTCGTGGTTTATGATACGCTCAAATTACACCTATTAATGGTATAACGCGGACGTTGTCAAATATAGTAACCCAACAAGGTTGGGGTCGAATCCCACAGGGAATATGGTGCGAAAAGGTTACTAAAGTAGTGGAATGCTAAATTTAGGTCCAATGTCTTAATCCGATGATTTTGGTAAAAGTTGATGTTTCTATGACTAATTGCTATCTACTTGTTTTGGTGGAAATTAATGGTAAAAGAAACTAAGGTTGTGTCTCCGTTAGATAGAGTATATGATCATGGGTATTAATCTTGATATACTTCTAATGGATCATTATATGAATGCACTAAATTTCTATATGAATCTCTACTATTTCCCAATAAATAAAGATTATCTCTTTCTATGATTTTCCCAAATATAAGAAAGTAACTATGAAGAACGATTAATCATGCCAAGTAAATTCTTCTTATTCCTAAGTGAATTTATTAAACAAAGTTTAAAGCTTTGAGTCATTGTTATTTATTCTTACCAACCCTAATTATTTTTCCAAATAAATCAAGGTTTATGGCTTTAATCAATGTTTGCAACCATTAATTATGAATGAAGAATGAAGAATAAATAAACCCTAATAATCCATTATGTGTATATCAATCACAAACCCAATCACAAAACACCCATCATTGGGTTCACAACCCTAGTAAGGGAATTTGGCTACTCATAACAAAGAACAAGAAATAAGAAATTGAAGAATTCATAGTTGCTTACTTTGGAAGAAAAGAGGAATTGATAATACTTGAATTGATGTTTGAACCTTCAAAAACTAGAGAGTATTTAATGTTCTAAGTCAAGAGACAAAAATATAATAACTGATAACTATTAAAACCCTACAATGACTATTTATAGGTTCTGAAAACGTGAAAGTTGCAGATTTGCACTTTGGTCCCCGTCGATACGAAATACGGTCCGTAAAGTGAAATACGGACCGTAAACCAGTTTACGATAAGGTATTGTTTCCAGTTTTGAGCAACTTCAATCTCTTGAAATACGGACCGTAAATCAATTTACGGTCCGTAAACTGCCAAGTCGTCTTTCAACTTCCAAAACTTCGACTTTCTGCCAGATGCTTGAATGGTTAAATACGCTTTGAAATATGGACCGTAAAGTGGAATACGGTCCGTAAAATTTGTTCGTAGATCACCATTTCTTAGTCTGCCTTTCTGGTTCTGCTTATTCTTTAATACGCCCATGGAATACGGCCCGTATTTGGGAATACGGTCCGTAAACTGAGTTTACGGCCACTTCTGCACTTTTAACTGTTTTCATTCCAAATCTGTTCCGTTACCTGAAAAACACTAAAAACACATTAAATAGACACCAACTTGCTTAAAAACAAGTAAAACTTCTCGTAAGAAGGCCTCGAATGTGCCATAAATTCCCGACACATTAGTTTACACCACAAAAACTCAAAAGATTTGCTTTCCTGAATAATACTGAGAGAGACTTTGTTTGACTTATTAATAACACCAATCCCTATGGAGATGATCTTAAACTATATTATTTTTTACTAGCGAAGCGCTTAAGAAAATTATATTGTGTTTTGCGCTTGTCGCCTCTGTATGTAGACTGGAATGTGGGGGCATGGCTTGTATGCTACATAGCCTGGGGCCGTCAACCTTGATTTGATTGAGGGCAAGTGAAGTTGTAGGCTGGGGGATCGTCTAGAGTGGGTCATGTAGGTTATGTGTTGGACCGTTCTTCGAATTATGTCAGGGGATCATGTGTCCGGGGCATGCTCAGGGCACCGTATAATTTTTGCCACTACATAGGCCATCAAAGCATTTATGATGAATAAATTAAATATGCGTTCAAGTTTAAGATTACAGTTTATGATCAAGCTTAAAAGTCCTTATATTTATGTTTTGTATAGAAGAAACATAGAAATCATAGAGATTGTACTATTCACAATATTTTAAATAAAATACTATATTTATTATAATATTCTCCAATCTGGATATTTTCTCATGAGTGAAATTTATTATTTATAATAACATAAATAGGGGGATTTAATGCTTCTAATTGTCGGAGACATGTTCTTGGGGTTATAAGATTGATTCTATAAATTTTTGGAGGTTACACATTTGAGTGTCATTTGGACATCCACTAATATTAACTAGGGATATTGATACCTATATAGAACCTCCAATCGATATCGATATTTGCTTAGCTAAAGAATATATTTCACAACTGAAGCTCAAAAAGCTTACCATTGTATAGTCGTATCAAGCGAAATCAATTAGATAGGAGATTCAAAAGATTCTCCTCCTAATTTCACTCTTGAAATATATATCCCTTCCAAAAATTAACATAGCCCTTTTCATCTCAAATCAGAGAAACCAAAAGCAAAAATCAAGAGTAAAAAGCATATTTGAACATTATTTTCTTCTTGGGTGAGAGTGGGTAGTGTAGGAATTGGTTGGAAACACCAGCCCATATACAAAATTAAAGAAGATTACAAGTGATTTGGACTTTTTTCAAGTAATATGTCAAACCTATCCTTTGCAATGTGTGTATATCACATTGTACATAGTGTATATCTAAGTATATCATACAAGATTGTAATGGTCCTTATCCATATATCGTGTTGTATGTTCTGTATATCAGTGTATATATCACACAATTTTTCATGAATTTGCACAAATATACATGAGATGAACGGATATACAGTGTTAATATAAATTGATATACATGTGATACAATGGGGATACACAAATGGATTCTTCTTTAACCTCGAGTTTTCAATTTGAAATAGGATTTAAATCTGCTGAAAATCCTCTCCAATTACTTCCAATATTGATATTCATGCTCTCTAAGATATTTTCAACAAAACTCAATATCACCTAAATGAGACAAATCACAAACACGCAGATCGAAAAAATTGAACACATCTTCCATCCAACAAAACTCAACACCACCTAAATTAAGATGATCTTTAATGGTGTTTTCGGATCCTTACGTTCAAAAAGTCGATGGAGAACCCAAAAAATGAGCAAATATTCCATCCAACAACGAAGTTGATGAAGAACCTGAAAAATAATGGAAAACTTGCACTGCAATACGAAATCGATGAAGAACTAATAAAGATTTCTTAGCCAAAATAAGGAAATACAGAGTTATGGAAGAAAATATTGAAAATTTTGGCTGAAACTGCTATGAAAAAGAGGGAGGGTAGTAAATACTTTTTATTATTTTTGGGTGCAATTCTTTTAGATAAATTTAAATTTAGACTATCGAGTTACCAAAAAATAAAATCTTTTATGTCAAATATTGAACATACTTGTCATATAGTGCCAATTTGTCTGTTATTTATGGGAAAACTACGTTTTCCTTATTTACACAACATAACGATATTTTACTGGCTTGTGACGGATTTTCATATATTTTTTGTTTTTTAATTTTATTTTCAGAAAATAATTTTTTTTAAAAAAATATTTTTATTTTTAAAAATTATTTTAAACTTAAAAAAAATTGATATTTTTAAAAAAATTTACTTTTAAGATTTTTTTTTTTTTTTGGCTAAAAGGCTACCTCAAATTTTTGTGTATGAAAAATATATGAAATGTCTATGTGTAAGCAAAATTTTTAATATATTTTTTCATACACAAAATGTGAATGAAATTCTAAGTCTTGAGAGAGATATACACATTTCATACCATTCTCATACATAAAATTTTGAGCGTAATGTTTAAGCCTTGATCGAGATATACACATTTCATACACAAAATTTGAGCGAATTTTTTAAGCCTTGAGCAAGATATACACATTTCATACACAAAAATTTAAGCAATTATTTTAAGTCTTGAATGTTGTATCAAAGTTGTATACAATATTGTTGTAGTTGTATTAGTTATAGAGAAATCTAACATGAACTTTATACATGAAAATGTGAGTGAAATTCTAAGCCTTGAGCGAGATACAAATTTCATACCATTTTTATACATACAGTTTTGAGGTGATTTTTTAAGCCTTGAAGAAGATATATACATTTCATACAGTTTTCATACCGTTTTCATACACTAAATTTTGAGCGAACTTTTTAAGCCTTAAGCAAGATATACGCATTTCATACATCAATTTTTGAGCGAAAAAATAAAAAATAAAAAAATATTTTTAAAAAAAATATATATTTGTTTTAAAAGGTATGTTTGTTATAGGGTTTGTAATGTTATCTTTTGTAAATAGAAAACTATCGTCATGTTTCGTAAATATTTCTCCTTAATATATATATATATATACGTAATTTACCTATTATTTATTATAGCAATATTGCACTTTTTCATCTAGCGGAAAATTCCTAATAACCTGGTCGCATGGTTGGGAAGGTATTGGGCCTTGACACCCTCGAAGAGCCCTCTCCACGCACCAATATTTGGGCAATTTGCACGACTGTCCTTCTTTGGGGGTGATCTTTAATTTTTGTCTCTCAAATTGCTGGTCTTTAATTTAGGCCCTTCACCTAAAATATTTTAGAGGTTCTGGGTTCGAATCTCGATTTAGTCATAAAAATAAAATAAAAATTCGTAAGGCAAGTGGCCGCAAAAAAGCTCGCTTATGCGGCAGAACTTTGCGCTTAAAGATAACTAAAAGTACGTAGCTTATAAGTATACGTAATATCCGAAAGACTTTTCGATATGCATTAAGGCAACATCTACCGCATAAGGCACACTTTAGTTATGCCTTAATGCAAACTCTGCCGCATAAGGCAGACTTTTTGCAAAATCATACCTTTCAATTTTTTTTTTTTTTACTGAGCGGGGATTTGAACCCAGAACCTCGAAATATTTTCAGCCACTTTTTTAAGCGAAGGGAAAAAAAATTAAATACCAGTTCCTTTGAAGGACAATCCGCGCAAATAATTGGCAATATTTCAGATCCGAAATAGGGGAATAGAATGGGTCATTTGCAGTACTTTTGTCCCTGTTTTGCATTGATCTTTAATTTTTGTTTCTCAATGCACACAATCTTTTTGGGAGACATAGATTTATATTTTTGTATGTAATATTTCATAAATTATGTCTCACACTCTTAAAGAATTTATGCCTAACTAGGCAGAGTGGCGGATCAGAACTCTCATCAAGGAGACCAAAATACAAAGAAGTCAAGAGAATTCAACATCTACCGTATATATAAAAAAAAAAAAATTTACTCTTATATATATAATGTAATTTTTTGCCGAAAAAGATTCAGATGAACCCTCTGCCCCTAACTAAACATATGCTCGATTGCAATTAAAAACCACCCCATTTGAAGGCAAAATTACAAGGCAGCCCATTTGAAAGGCAAACCGTGCAATTTCTTCCAATAGAATAATTGAGAAAACTGAAGTGGCTCTAGAATTGTCCCACTCAATATAAAAGCCTAACACGTATGATGCAACGTGTTAATTCTCCATGCACCACGTAACTTCTCATGCCAACACTAACCTTCTTTGGACAAATGTCATCAAATCCCTTTACTCCTCATCAGCCTTCCCTATTTATTTTCCCCATCCAACAAAAAATCATCCATACCAATCTAAAACAAGAACTTAGAAATTTCACAAAGGGCGAAAAATGGCAAATGCAAGTGATGAGTTCAGGCTAGTGTCACCAAACATAAATCATGAAGGAAAATTACCAAGAAAATACACAGATGAAGGTCAAGGTGCTCAAAAGAAAATGTCACCACCATTAGAATGGTACAATTTACCAGAAGGGACTAAGAGTTTGTCACTAGTGGTACAAGATATTGATGCACCTGACCCAGATGGACCTATTGTACCATGGGTTATTTGGGTTGTGACAAATATTCCACCAACTTTGAAGGGTTTGCCTGAAGGATTTTCTGGTAAGGGAGAGGAATTAGGTGGAGATTATGCTCGTATTAAAGAAGGAAATAATGACGAAAAAGTCCCTGGATGGCGTGGACCTACAATGCCAAGTCATGGTCATAGATTTGAGTTTAGGCTTTTTGCTTTGGATGATGAGCTTAATCTTGGAAACAAGGTATATCCTACAATTTGTAATACTTTAATACTTCATCTCTTTTTTAATCTGTTGTTTATGGTTTTGGGCACATCCATTATAAAATTATGCGAAGGCACCCATTATCGGGTAGCTTAATTTTTTTATATGAGTATTAATTAATGATAAAGGGTGGAATTGCAAAAAATGATAATTGCAGTCTTGGTTTAATTTCTCAAGAGAAAAATATGTTGGGACCAATTTTTTATAGCTAAAGAGAGCAGAGGATCAGGAGAGTTCTTCTGAACTGGGAAGTTGGACAAGTTCCTACAAATAGGATGAAATATCACTCTTTTGTATGACCCCTAACCAGATATCTTTACATCGTACAATTATATGAAAATCTTTCTGAAAATGTTAGGATCGGATGTCTTGTGGAGCCACCAATTTTCCCCTTATTCAACAACTTGTGAACGTAGTATCCTCTGTATTATGTCAGATTAATTTGATCTAGTGAAACGACATGCTCCATTTTTGAGTCAATTCCTCATATGGTCACCCAATTAAGGAAGGAAATTACCTAGTAAAGTCACTTATCCCCCTTTTTTTTTTTTTTTTGATTCAAGTTTATACATTAAATATTTAAGAACCTCAAGTGGTTGACTCGCACACCTACAGACAAATAACGTAATGTGGTTTCTTGGATGCTTGGCAGGTGACAAAGGATAAGCTACTGGAAGCTGTTGAGGGTCATGTTCTTGGAGAGGCTGTTTTAATTGCCATATCTTGAATGTATATATAGCAGTTGCTATTTTCCAGATGTGACGATATTTTCATGCCGCTTTATGGCATGAACTTGAACTAGCTAGTGTAATAAACAAGATAATTAACCAGTGACAAGAGTTGTTCCTGCGTCTTTTTTTATTTTTACTCGTAAATTGTGTTTTGATAATGTCGTGTCATAATTCCGAGAATTTGTATACTGCTGTTTGAATGTGTGAGATATGTTTTGGTTGTGTTGTTTCCATTGTTGAGAATTTGTTGGGCACGATTGGTTGCTCACTAACTTGAATTTTATTATTCATTTGCAAGGTAAGTATCAGTTTCAATTTTACACTTCTTATGCTATTTCTTGCATTCACACTTTTAGCAGCTTCTATTGTTGCTCTTTCGCATTTCCCACTTGATCATTCACTAAACACACATGTTTTGGTTGTGCTGTTTCCATTGTTGAGAATTTGTTGGGCACGATTGGTTGCTCACTAACTTGAATTTTATTATTTATTTGCAAGGTAAGAATCAGTTTCAATTTTACACTTCTTATGCTATTTCTTGCATTCACACTTTTAGCAGCTTCTATTGTTGCTCTTTCGTATTTCTCACTTGATCATTCACTAACTGCTTGCTTCAACAACGTTCTTTACTTAAGACATTCACTCATGTGGTGTGCACACTTTCTTGTCTTGATTATATATACACTCCTTAATTGTGCACTCACTCTCTATTTGAGTATGCATACGAATCTTGATGGAAAGATTTATATTAAGAATATTTGCCACTAAATATTTTTAGTTATCTTTTGCTAGAATCACTTCAGAATTTTCATTCTAAATTTCCACTCTTTATTCTCTACAATTCTTTGGACATTCAAGATTGTTCATTCAAATATTGTAGATATCAATTAAGTTGGTGGTGGATTTTTAATATTGCCTCTTAATTGGATTTTTCTTTCATCCATTGTGAGTGATTCTTGAGATCCTCCAAACATCATGATGTAAGCCTTTTGCAGATCTCTCTCTTCGATTACTACTTGAAGTTTCTTCAAAGGTATAGCCTCTTTAAAACTTTGAGCAGCTCAATTAACGCTGCATCTATATTATATACTCGCTCCGTTCACTTTACACACTTCTTAGAAATAATACTTGATGTAATAATACTTGAAGTGCATATTTTTAACCTTTATTAGTTAATGTATAGTTGCATTGGACTTGGAAAATAATTTGGAATGAGTAATTAATGTTAATTGTAAAATAGGAAAAATAAATTATTTTTCTCTTGATATGGAAAGTGAACATAATAAAAGTGAAAATTAAAATAGTGGATAAGTAAAAGTGAACGGAGAGAGTACTTAGGACTTGTACGGCTATGAGAATTTTCGCCTTTTCCTGAAAATCTTCTCTCTCTATTTGAGAATCAGACATAAAAATTCAAATACAATTTGAAGTTGTATTTAAAATTTGAAAAACATTCAAAATTATATATTATTTTTTTTTCATTTTTAGTACATTCAAATAATTAAATATTCGTTGCAAAAAAATATAATCAAACACAACTCCCTGCTCAACTTCAAAATTTCAAATAAAATGAAAAATATTTGGTTTTCATGCCTAACGCTTACTTAGCGTTTAGATGTTGTGTAGACTATGTTTGGATGTTGTGTAGACCTCTTTTAACTGCAGTTGTGGCGTTTCTTTTGGATTTTTTCTTGCAACACTTCTGAAGTTTCACATATGAGCTTGCCATGAACTTATATTTTTCTTTTGTGGAGATACTTTTGGTGTGATTTGCTAGTGCTCAAGTAAGCAAGCAGCGTGAAGCGTGAGAGCATTATGACCTTTTCAATTTAAGCATTTCATCATTCTCGTAAGAGGAATGAGTGCACTTTAAGACTAAACAAGTTGTTCCCTCCCTGACAGCGCTGTCTTTGTTGTTAAGTTTGAATTTGTCATATGAAATTTGAGCTCTTCTACTTTATATTTATTTAATATGAATATTTCTTATAGAAATTTTGAGAAAATCTTATTTCAGATTCTGAAACTTATTTATGAATTCTGCTTCTTTTTGCTGCTCGACATTATTTTGTGGTGTAGGGTTTGAGTAGTCAATAATAATTTCTAATTGAAAAAATAATATTGTATCTGGGCTGTAATTGGAGAGATCTGAGTAAAGTACGCCAAGTTTTTATATATTATGCTTAAATTAAAATTAAATTATATCCTTGGATGAATTCTCAAGAATAATCACACTTCTTCCCTAAATGACGCTGTCATGACTCACTCATGCATGCACTAATATTGCAAAGAACATCATAATCTATAATTATAACACAAAAGATAAGCTCCTCCTTTCCTCCATTAACAAGGTTCTAAGCTCAGAGGAAGAACAAGGAATCAACGAGGTAAAAGAATGTTTTGTCGGCAAAGGAAAGAGACTGGACAATTATATTTAACCGGGCCAAAGCAGTTGGGCCTAGTGAATTAGTGACATAGGAGAAGCCCAATTGACAAGTATTCAGCCGACTAAGCCCAAATGAAAATGATTCCTGAAATAGCTAATATTTGTTGGGGTAAAGGACAAAACTAGCCATCCGGCCCAAACTATTGGCAACCGGATGGCCCAAATTTCCCCAAATCCATTTTGTAACCTTAAACTAATCCCAGACGCTAGCTGATACTTATTTATGTACCTTATTTAATCACTGCAAGTCACCTAATATAATAACCTGTCTTCTAGAAACAAGGACTCCCCGCACGAATATATATATATATATATATATATATATATATATATATATATATATATATATTTTTTTTTTTTTTCATTTCATTTCATTTCCTTGTTAATAATTGACTCACTCTTTTGCAACAAGTATGTGAAATTGAACATATGTTTTCATATAAAAATGTCAAAAGCAATTAGTCACCAGCCTCACACCCGCCGCCCTCCTTCCCCTCACCTCGAAACAAATAAAGGTACTTATTTATGTACCTTCTTTTCCAGTTTGAGTTTGATTGTCCATTTTCTGCTTCTTTTCATGTACATCAAAATGGAAAAAAAAACAGCAGAATAAAGGAAATAAAAAATATATAATATATATATCCTTATTTTCAAGTAGTTTACAATAATTCACATAATTAGATAAAGGAGGGCTTAGTGTCTTGTGCATCTCTATAAAATAAATATTTTTGTTTTAATACTTAGGTTTTCATTTTCTTTTGGTTAGTTTCAAGGCTTTCTAAGGTTTTTTCTTTTGTAATAATTTCCTCTTTTTCCCCCCTTTTTGGTCAATGATAACTTTTAGATTTTTTTTCTTTTTCAGAATATGTATACAAATTGTATCCTTGTAGTATAGAATATGTATCACTATTGTATGTGTATAGAAACTGTATCATACATATAGAAATCGTATCATTGATATATAGAATATGTATTCAGTATTATATAAATTGTATCATTGTTATATATAATATGTATCAATATTGTATATGTATAGAAACTGTATCATACATGTAAAACTGTATCATTGATGTATAGAATATGTATCCCTATAGTATGTGTATAGAAATTGTATCATTATTTTATATAATATGTATCAATAATGTATAGAAATTGTATCATTATTGTATATAATATGTATCAATACAGTATATGTATAGAAACTGTATCATTAATGTATAGAATATATATCTATACAGTATGTGTATAGAAATTATATCATTGTTGTATATAATATGTATCAATACTGTATGAGTATAGAAACTGTATCATACATATAGAAACTGTATCATTGATGTATAGAATATGTATCCCTACAGTTTGTGTATAGAAATTGTATCATTGTTGTATATATAATATGTATCAATACTGTATATGTATAGAAACTGTATCATAGATATAGAAGCTGTATCATTGATGTATAAAATATGTATCCCTACAGCATGTGTATAGAAATTGTATCATTATTGTATATAATATGTATCAATTGTATAGAAATTGTATCATTATTGTATATAATATGTATCAATACAGTATATGTATAGAAACTGTATCATTGTTGTATAGAATACGTATCCCTTTAGAATATGTATAGAAAATGTATCATGGGCCATTTAACTATAGGTGACTCTTAAGTCTTTTTATTGAGTGGAGGTGACTCAAGTTTTAATTATTGAGTGGAGGTGATGTTTTTTGATTAGTGATTAAGAGGTTTTGACCTTGCCCAAAAGTTTTTATTTTGATACTTTGACCCTTAACTTTATTTTTAATACTTTGCCCTCAAGTTTTATTTTTAACACTTTGACCCAGCCAATATAAGCCCTAAAATACCAAAATGGGTCCAAAAAAAAAAAGGGCGCCAATAGTCGCACCCGTTTTTGCTCTTTTCCCTCCACTGTTCTTCTTCTCCTTCCTCGGTTCATTCTTTCTCCTTCTTCTTCTTCTTCTTCTTCTTCTTCTTTTCCATCCGCCTGTTCTCATTCTTTTTCTCCCTCCATTCTTCTTCCTCATCTTCCATTGCTGCTTCCCCTGCTTCTTCTTCATCCATTGCTGTGCCATTTTGAAGAATCTGCTCAACAAAAGAAAAAACTAAACCACCAGATTTGTAATTTTTTTGGCTGGATTTCGTTAGTGTCTACATGGGCATTACTTCATAAGTATTGCTGCTTCCCTTGCTTCTTCTTCTTCCATTGGTGCGGCATTTTGAAGAATTTGTCAATAAAATAAAAAAAAAAAAACGAAACCAAACATTTTTGCAATTTTTTGGTAGGCATTACTTCAGAAGTAATTTCCGCTCATTTGGTAAGTAAAATATTGCTGTTTTGTTTCAATTATTTATCTGGGTTTTGCTGCTGATTTTCCAACAATTTACAGTAGCAATTGTACTTGTTGCAACAAGTGCTAAAGCTGCTGTATAAGAGCTTCTAAATTTTTGCAACAATCGTTGTAGTTTTAAGTATTTTATAGTTTATGCAACGATTATTGTAATTCTTTGCCACAATTACAACAGATTATGTAGTTATTGCAACTTCTATACTAATTGTTGTTAAATACGTAGTATGAATAAGTTGCAACAGATTTGTGTGTTGTTACAAGTAGTGTACTACCTGTTGCAACAGGTATCTTACTTGTTGCAACAACTCACTGATCCGTTGGATTCAGCTTCAGTCCAACAGAACCCAAAAACTAGACCTAAAAAACTGTAGCTGACTCCAACAGATTAGTTAGTTGCTGGAACAAGTGTATTACCTGTTGCAATAAGTAATATACTTGTTGCAACATTGCAACAACTCACTAATCTGTTGGACATCTTCAACTGTCTTTGGATTAAACAAAACTCAAAAAACTGAAGTGACTCAAACAGATTAGTTAGTTGGTGCAACAAGGATAGTACTTGTTGCAACAGGTAATCCACTTGTTGCAACACCTGATTCATCTATTCCAACAAGTCATTAAGTTATTGTATTTTATTACTATATTGTCATGACCTTTTTTAAAAAAATATATATATATTCAGGTAGCATTAATGGGGGACTCAATAACAATAGGTGTTGATTGCCATGGTGAATGGATCGAGAAAAACAATCGATATATTTGGCGATGGAAGGGTAGTCACATGTTAGAGACGATAGCGATGAGTGTCCAAAGAGATGTTGTGTTTGATGATTTTGTGAACTTAATCATCACCTGTTGTGAATAAACGATCTTGCCATCACTTACATGCATAGCTCTTTTGAAAACCAGAGGGTTTTGCCTTTTAAAATAACCGATCAGGATCGTTTGCGTACTTATTTGAATGATGTAGCTAGGCCCATTTTAAGGGTATACGTGGTTGGAAGCCCGGTAGAGAACCATAATTTAGGTAAGACCAACAAGATGTGTTAATTGATAAATTGGATGGGGTGGATATGGATATGGATATTCCAGATAATGGAAGTGGGGTGAGCCGATTCCTACACACGAAGTTGCGAGCAATACACCGTGTTCTACACAATCTTCACAGTGCAGCCATGTTCAAGATGATGAAACAGGCTTTTATAAAGGAATGTCATTCAAGAACAAGGAACAACTAGCAACTATGTTGAAACTTGCTTGCGTGAAGAAAGATTTTACACTCAAGAAGGTGATTAATTCGCGTACTGTGTATTGTTTTAGATGTGTACATCGGAGTGCAAGTGGTGGTGAGGGCTATGAAGCTTTTAAGTTCGACGAGATTTTGTATTACAACCTACGTAAAGTATCACACATGTGGTTAAGCATATTACTAGCCATAATCCACACGCCACAACGAAAGTCATTAGTGAATACTTCAAATATAGATTTCCCGACAGTAAAGGCCCATCTACAAAAGATATGAGCCAATCATTCCGCGTAATTGGGTTGTAAGGTAAGTTATTGGAAGGTCTGTAAGGGCATGGAGATTGCAAAATCTTTGACAAGGGGGACACATGAGCACGGGTATGCAGTGCTTGATGCGTACCGTTATATGCTTCGTTCCGCAAATCCAGGAAGTAAGACGACATTGAAGGTTGATGCTAATGGGAAGTTCAAGTACTTTTTTGTAGCCTACAAGGCTTGGATGCTTGGTTTTGCGCAAATGAGAAAAGTCATAGCTGTCGATGGGACATTCTTGAAGAGCAAGTACGAAGGAGTGTTGTTGTCAGCCGTGGCGCAAGATGCGGAGAATCATGTTTTTCTTGTGGCATTTTGTGTAGTGGACAAGGAGTGTGATGCCTCATACAAATATTTTTTGAACAAATGAGAAGCTTTGTAGATGATACCAAAGAGTTGTGCATAATTTCTGATAGGCATCCAAGTATCAAAAAGGCGATTTCAATTGTCTTCCCTTTATCTCATTATGGTTGTTGCATGAAGCACCTTGGGAAAATCTCCGACCACTTTCACAATACGAAGGTCGTATCTCGAGTTTTATAAAGCGGTAAAATCGTACAATATAGATGAGTTCAATGACCATTTCAATCAAATCGGAGATATACCGTCCCCCGGAGCCGCCGAACATCTTGAACGTGTTGGATTCCACGGATGGAGCGGGTATTAACCCGAAAATAGGTATTCATACATTACTTTTCCAACAAGTAACACATCTGTTGGAACAACTACCTCACTTGTTGCAATAGGTAATTTAGTTGTTCCAACAACTCACAATTAGTTGTTGCATTTTGTTATGACACGGAGATAATAAGCGAAGCTCTCTCCAACAAGTAACACATGCTTTTCCAACAACTACCTCAACTTTCAAACAAATTTAGTTGTTCCAACAACTCACTTAGTTGTTGCATTTTGTATACACAGACAATAATCAAGCTCTCTCCAACAAGTAACACATCGTTGAACAACTAACTTAACTTGTTACAACGTTAATTTAGTTGTTCCAACAACTCACTTAGTTGTTGTATTTTGTTATGACACAGAGACAATAACTGAAGCTCTTTCCAACAAGTAACACATCTGTTGGAACAACTACCTCACTTGTTGCAACAGGTAATTTAGTTGTTCCAACAACTCACTTAGTTGTTGCATTTTGTTATGACACAGAGACAATAACTGAAGCTCTCTCAACAAGTAACACATACGATTGGAACAACTACTCACTTGTTGTAACAGTAATTTAGTTGTTCCAACAACTCACTTAGTTGTTGCATTTTTGTTATGACACGAGACAATAATCGAAGCTCTTTCCAACAAGTAACACATCGTTGGAATAACTAACTCACTTGTTCTAACAGTGTCACTTAGTTGTTGCAACATATTTCCTAAAGTAACACATATTTAATGTTTGATATTTTCCAACAGCTATAATCGTTTGTACGTTAAGGATTACGTTATTGTTTATTTTCACAGTATAATCTTATGACGTCAAACATTGCTTTGAGTCGGTGAACTCAATGTTCAATGTTGAAAGAGAATTTCCATTCTTGCTTTATTTGATGCCATAAACAGGAGATTTGCAGAAAAATTTCATGAGAGGCGTATGGAGTTCATCGACTCACCAAACATCTTTGTTCCTTCAGTTGATTTTTTTTTTCAAAATTTGTCAACTTGGGGAACAAGTTATTAGCCCATCAAATAGCCAACTACAAGTTCAGCGTCATCGGTCACGGTGTAGTTGCGACAGTCGATCAAGCAAAGTAGATCTTATACTTGTAGAGTTTTTGACCTGGACAAAATACCTTGTCCACATGCAATGGCAGCGCTTCGTGTCCAATATGGTGACGACTTTGGAAGGCGGATTTATGACTACTCATCTCCATATTATAAGGTGGAGAATTACATAATTGCATATTGTGAGGAAATTTGTCCTGTGCCTTCTGAAGAATCTTGGGAAGTTCCTTTGGAGATTTTAGAGAGAGATACCTCCTCCATATGTTGATCCAAGCAAACCCGGAAGAAGGCGGACAAAGAGGAGGCGTGGAATCGGGGAATCATTTTCAACGAGGAAAAATAAATGCTCCTTATGCAAAACAGCTGGCGACAAAAAACCAACATGTCCAAGCCTAAATGCTCCATAGTTGTAAATTGCATTATGCTTTAATAATAGTTATCTGTTGAACTTTATGACATTTTAATGTTATTGTTTCTTAGCATGGTAATTTATGTTTAACTTGTTCAAATCACAAATGTGTGTATTTGTTAATAAATTATTGAATAGTTTCCGATCTTGTTAAATCAAAACAACTAAGTTACATGTTGTGTATTTTTGCAACTAAGTTATCTGTTACAACTTGTGTTTTATCCAACAAGAGTTAGGATTTGTTCAACAACTTACTCACTTGTTGGGTTTTATCAACAAGTAACGTGCGTTAGTAACTTGTTGCATTATCGGATACAAGAGTAATGGATTTGTTCAACAACTTACTTTGTTGCAACGATAAGTTGTTGAACATATTACAAAAAATTGGAGTTTTAATAGATTATCAAATCTTTGCTGCAACTAAGTAAGATGTTGGGGGTTTTTAACTAACTTACTTGGTTCACCCATATTTAGTGACTTGTGTTTTATCCAACAAGAGTTAGGATATTTAGTGATAAACAATGGAATACTTAATCAATTTTATATATTTTGAGTCAGCAAAGAGGATCTCCTAAGTCAGTATGCACTAAATCGAGTGATCATTAGAGTGAATTGATGTGAACTACCCGATTCACCCATATTTAGTGATAAATAAAGGAAATCAACCATATTTAGTGATAAACAATGGAATACTTAATCAATTTGATGTATTTTGAGTCGGACTCTAAGTCAATGCACCCATATTTAATTGATGTGAACTTCTTGATTCACCCATATTTAGTGATAAACTAAGAAAATCAACGATATTTAGTGATCAATGTTTAATACTTAAATCAATTTGATGTATTTTGAGTCAGCAAAGATGATCTACTAAGTCAGTATGCACTAAATCGAGTGATCATTAAATATGAATTGATGTGAACTTCTTGATTCACCCATATTTAGTGATAAACTAAGGAAATCAACGATATTTAGTGATCAATGTTTAATACTTAATCAATTTGATGTATTTTGAGTCAGCAAAGAGGATCTCCTAAGTCAGCATGCACTAAATCGAGTGATCATTAGAGTGAATTGATGTGAACTACTTGATTCACCCATATTTAGTGATAAACAAAGGAAATCAACCATATTTAGTGATAAACAATGTTTAATACTTAATCAATTTGATGTATTTTGAGTCGGAAAGATGATCTACTAAGTCAGCATGCACTAAATCGAGTGATCATTAGAGTGAATTGATGTGAACTACTCGATTCACCCATATTTAGTGATAAACAAAGGAAATCAACCATATTTAGTGATAAACAATGGAATACTTAATCAATTTGATGTATTTTGAGTCAGCAAAGATGATTTCCTAAGTCAGTATGCACTAAATCGAGTGATCATTAGAGTGAATTGATGTGAACTACCCGATTCACCCATAGTTAGTGATAAAATAAGGAAATCAACAATATTTAGTGATAAAAAATGGAATACTTATCAATCATATTTGTTGATAAACTAAGTAAATACTTGCAAGTCACATATGTTCAAGAACTTTATTGTTGCAACAACTAAGTAAATTGATGTAAAAGAAGATTCATATGTTCCAACAAATTCATTACTTGTTGCAACATCTTCAGATGGTTCCGGATTATTTGCATTTCCATATGTTCCAAGATCCATATAAATTCCAAAGATTCATATATTCCAATGATTCCTTACTTGTTGCAACATCTTCGAATTCTTTGGATTATTTGCAATAGAAGATCTATATGTTCCAACAGATTCGATATCTGGTGTTGTAACAACTAAGTAAATTGTTGCAACTTAGCTCCAACTTTTTTGCAACATCTTCACATCGCAATGTTTGCACTAGTTGTTTTATTTTTACCAACATATTAGGTATTTGTTCCAACATATTTGTGACTTGCGTAAAACTACTGAAACAACTTAAACAATATATAAGGGTACTGAGCATAGAATATATATTTAACAAAATTACATAAGACAAATTGTTTAATGCAAACATAGTTTAAGAGAAATTATTTGTCAAATTAGGGCTCCAACACCTTATCAATAATTCCATAAGCCCACCTCCATTGCATCTTCTCCACAGTATTGTCACTCAATAAGGTATCGGGCTTGGTCATATTCGTTTGGGTACGTAAAGCGTCAACAAAAGCAAGTGACCAGGAAGCACATGCCTTATTGGTCTCATTGCGGGGGATATTCTTCTTCCGATCAAACTTTCATGATTCATTCAGCAACTTTTCAGGCAAGTATGAGAACATGTCACTATGCTTTAGCAACTTAGGGAACAAATCCAATAACGGCTGCATGTGACAGAAGAAAGCACTATCTTCATTACATGGGATGTTGCAATCATAAGCATTTATGATACTCTCCTTAATGATGATCACAATAGTGACAAAATGGTTGTCATTAATATTCATGATAGATATGATCTTTTTGGTACCAATCCACTCGCAGCCACCTGGGTAGGGTACACTACCTCTGGGATAAGCGAGACCATCATCATCCCTCCTAAAGAGAGCAAGTCTTTGCTCATAGGGCACGGCACCCCCATGTGTAGACTCATCGGCCAACTCTAAGTACCTATTGCGAATGTGATGGTAGAAGTTGAGTTCCATGATTCTATCAGAGGAATCATAGTGCTCAGGGAAATTGAGTTGCTTCATACACATCAGCAACAAGATTTCATCCACATACTGCAGTAAAATTATCAAAACAGTCAGTCACTTGCTGCAACAAGTAATTAACTTGTTGGAACAACTAGTTAACTTGCTGCAACAGGTAGTTAACTTGTTGGAACAACTAGTTAACTTGCTGCAACAAGTTAGTAACTTATTGTAACAACTAGTTAACTTGGTGCAACAAGTTCATCGAATTACATGACTTGTTCAAACAACATACTGAATTATATACATATATATAAGTGTTGAAACTTACCCAATCCTCCCACCATTCGTGTATGTTTGTCATAACCTTGAAGTCTTCGGCCCCAAATTCATGCATTGAGTATAGTGCTCTCCCACTCTTTTTGGATTTGATCAAGGTTTCAAGCTTTTTCTTTTTTTGGGGATTTACACGCTTGAAAATATCTACTTTTTTTAGCACTTGTGGCACAACTTCAGCAGGAGGAGTAGCAATAGACTTCTATGGAGTACTTATTTTCCTTGCTCTACAATTATCAAGTGCCTTAGAAATTGTTTTGGCCCTCTTGAGAATCCCAATAGGAGCATAGGGTGAGCTAAGCTTTTTGGATGAATTGACACCCCTTTTAGACATCAAACTCTTTATAGCAGAATTTGTATCTTTTTGTGCCTGAACCAACTCTTCAATCTTGTTTATCAAACCATCCATTTTCAGGTTGCAAGTACTGCATTCACAAGCACAAGAAGACGCCTTGGAGGAACCGGCACCAACTGAAGAATATCTACCCAACCTATATGGGATATCTGTGGTCTGCCCACCACCACCACTTTAGGGAGTATATCCACCAACTCCATCACCACCATTATCATCATCTCTTCTTTTATCAGCAAGACCTTCCACTACTTGTCTTGCAACATCAACAAAAGTATTAATATCAACACCATCCCCAACACCATCACCATCACCATCACCAACAGCATCACCAACATCAATATCAACATCACCATCACCATCATCACCATTAACTATACCAGCCCTTGTGATGGTTGTGGCTCCAGTCAATTCTTCTTTTATCTGATCAATCAATTGATCAGGCACAGATTCCCCAAGCCTTAAACTAACAAGACATGGCATGTGCAACACTCGTTTTGTCGGGATAAGACGTGGGTGCACAACCTACATATATATCAACCAAAAAGTGTTGTAATAGGTTGAACAAGTTAACATATTTTCAAATAACTTCTGTTGTTGTCAAACATGTTCAATATGTTCTTAGCCGTGTGTAAAAACTAAACAACCTCCTAGGTTGTTTGCGGCCTATTTTCTTCATTGAAAAATCAAAATAATTAGCCTTCCCTCTGAATCGTTTTGATATTTTCCAATAGATTGTGAAGTTGTTGCAACAAGTTAGTAAGTTGTTCCAACATCTTAGGAGTTGTTGCAACATATTCACTATCTCGGAAAATATCGAATAGTTGATTCTTTGCAACTTCCTTAGAATCGTTTTGATTTTTCCAACATATTCTAAGGTTGTTGCGAACGGATAAATGTATCTATTGCAATAAGTAGTTACTTGTTATAAAACTATTCAGGGATATTTTCCAACAGATTCTGACTTACTGCTTCCTTGGGGGAGTTAAAAGGATCAAGATTCATTTTTTGTTGCTATTTTTGACAGTCAACCATCTGAGGATCCTTGGAAAACAAGTTTTTTCTGAGTAGTCCCTGACTTGACTCGGGAGGTGAGGAACGGCTTCAAAAGCCCAAGCCTGAAAAAAGTTATGCCCCCAAAAATCAGAATAATCAATGAAGGAAAAGAATTAAAAACATAAAACATTGAAGAAAGAAAGTTTACCATGAAGGCTACCATGAAGGCCCAAGGGAAGCCATAGATGTTGGAAGTCTTCACATTAGGGTTCCAAGCTTTCGACAAATATTCAACAGTCAACTTAAAACTTTTATGACCCCATGGATAGTTATTGAATGCCTCATGATCCTCCGAGATTTTAATCAAACCAAGTTGTATATTATTCTTTACATCCCTTGCCCAAATAATAAAATGCACAAACCAAACTAAGCGTAATGAGTCCTTGTGCTTTCTTGACATTTTTTTTGACTTCACGTCTTGTAGCAAATTCTCTACCTTGTAGCTCTTTCCAACAAGATCCATTAAATCCAAATCACCATCAACCTTGCTGTGCTTTTCTTGCCTTTCTTAGCTGCATTGGATGACTTGGGTGTCTTGGCTCCTTTCTTTAATGTAATTGTAGGAAGAGGCTGAGAAGGAGCATGACACCTCAGTCCGGTGATTATGGCAAACTCTTTGATGCCAAAACAAACTAGCATGCCGTAGTATTTTATCCATATCTCATCAGTTTTGCTGCAAATAATTCTTCGTTTGAGAAAACCTTACACAATGGTCATTTAAAACCTTGCATTGTTGTCCTCAGGAAAATCTAGGTATATCCCAAAACATTTGGCCCTGAAGAAATCCTCCAAGTCCTCCTCTTGAAGTATCTTCCTAAAATAATCAAAGGGCTTGCCCATGACTGATTTTACAACAAGATCACCATTCAAATCACCTAGTTTATCCATCGGCATCTGCACACGGAAATTTTCAATACTGAAAGTTTTGACAACTTCATCAGTGGAAGGTCTCACAATATCGATCCAATAGAAGAATCTCGAAATTCGATCGCCGACCTTTCAAAAGATGCGCTTTTATCCTCTTCATTGTCTTCATTATTTACATCATTGTCATCATTATTTTCATCATGTTCTTCTTCTTCTTCTTCTTCTTCTTCTTCTTCTTCTTCTTCTTCTTCTTCTTCTTCTTCTTCTTCTTCTTCTTCTACTTGATCTTCTTTACTTTCTTGGCCAGAAACTCCTACTTGAGAGGTTTCTTGTTCAACAATTTGTTCAGAAAGAATATTTGCCTGTTCAGCAAGATCATCTAATAATGCCCCGTTGGCTCTTTTACTAACTGTAGATGATTCCTCCCCTTTTCTTTTTTGTGGAGACATTTTATCTGCACAAAGGAGATAAACAAAAACACTTTCAATTGATTTGTGCATCATTCAAAGTAAACAAATAATGAATTTTTACAACGGCTAAAGCATATGTTGCAACAAGTGTGTAATACATTGGAATAACTCCATCATATGTTCCAATAACTTCATCAGTTGTGGGAACAGATTAGATATTTGTTGGAAAATATCAATACTGATTCTTGCTGCAAACTTCCTCAACAATCGTATTGATTATTTCCAACAGATGGATAATCTATTGCAACAACTGGTGAAGTTGTTGGAACATATGATGGAGTTGTTCCAACAGACTAATCTGTTGGAAACCATCATAATAGTTGCTGCAGCTTCCTTAGCAACTATTCTAACAATTTCCAACAGATTCACTTGCTGCAACAACCTCAGCAACTGTTTGCGTTTTTACCAACAGATTAGCAATCTGTTGCAACAGATTACTCAGTTGTTGGGTAAAAACAAAAAATAAGGCAAGGCCCTTTTTCCTAAGCCTTACAAGGACAACAACATGACAACAACATTTATTTCACTATCAGCAATATCAATGTATTACAAACACACAACAGTCAAAAATTGAACAAAATACACACCATTGAAGAGACACCCTACCCATGTTCTTCCCCTTCTTCTTTAACCAAAATTAATCATTTTCATACTTTTATTTCAAAACCCTAACTTTTGAACAATAAAAAACATTTGTTTCAATACAAACACACAACCATCACAAGTTAAACAAAATAAACCAACCTCAATCGTCAAACAAGTGCTGAAGTTGCTGCAACAACTTACTCAGTTGTTGAAAAAAATTCAAACCCTTTTTTCGAAACCCCAAGGAGAACAAGAACACAAACAGTACCAAAAACTATAATTTCACAACCACATACACTATTTAACAACACAGAAACCCCAACAAGTTGAACAAATAGAGCAAATAAGGGTTTTGTCAAGCCCAACAAGCCCTTTTTTTGAACTCCTAAGGAGAACGAGAACACAAACAACACCAAAAACCAGAATTTCACAACCACATACACTATTTACAAACACACAAACCCCAACAACTCGAACAAATACAACAAATAAGGGTTTCTCAAGCATTGAACAACAAAATAAACAACATTGCAGACAAACCCATGTTATTCTTCTTCTTCTCTGACCAAAATCATCATTTTCGTACTTTGATTTCAAAACCCTAACTTTTAAAAGAAGAAAAAGTTGAGCGATTTTACTCCGAGAGAAATGGAGAGCAGCAAAGAAGAACGGAGAGGCTTATGAAAGAGGTTGACGACGGTTTGACATTTAGCTTTTGAGATGGGTTTGAACTTGAAAGTTTCAGAAGGAGTGATTGAGATTAGTTCGTGTGTTTGAAGGAGAAGTTCGATGTGTTTTGATATGGACCGATGTTGAGTTTGAAATAAATGGGGGTTGGATTAAATGGTTTGGGGTCTTTTTTGTATTTTATAAAAGATTAACAAGTTTGGCAAAATATATTTTCAACCCCAATTTTCTTAATCCCAAATTTAATTGGATTTTGACTTAATGTGGTCCCTACAAGTCACCTCTAGTAATTTCCAAACTTAAAAGTCACCTAGAGTTAAATTTTTGATGTATCATTGTTGAATAATTTATGTGTAATAAATATAAAATCAACGTATACTTACTAATTATACAAATATACAATTATTATACAATATTATACAAGTCCTTAACCATAGTTCATAGCGTTATTGGAAAGTAAGAATTCCTTACTTGATCTAATTTAAATAGCTTAGTTTATGTCCAAAGAAGCATGCATGGGGGCATGTCAATATGATCAAATGATTTCTAAAAGTTGTTGACAAGCAGAAGCAAATTAACTTTCACGATTTGGTACTTTCATTCGATTACTACAAGATCCCATTCGCTTACAGTTTGTTCCTTAGATCTGTATCTGCTTATTACAATTTGTACACAAAATTGCAAGCAAATCCAATGGAAACTGGATTGAACTCAAACAACAAAGAGATCAGAATAAAAAACCCCAAACTAATAAAAGAAGCTGGAAGGAGATAAAACCGTGCTTGTACAGAAATCAATTGGAAAATGTAGCAAAATTGATGAAAATTTTAGTACGAAGGAACTGCTTGGTTTGAATTTGATTTAATTTCAGGTTTAGCTTCTTACGGAGACCGGAAGTACCAGGCTTCTGGCCTTCAAATGGCGTGGTTTCAACCGAAGATGGGTATACCAAGAAACACAGGTGGGGGAGGAGGATTATTAGTGGGTATTGATATGTTAAGTGAAAGAGCAGCAATGATGAGATTGGGCTTTTGGACGGTGGGCTATTTGTGTCAATAGTTTGGACTTAAAGTTTAATTCGGGGGTATTTGGGTAAAAGTTGGGCCATTAAAATTTGTGATGGCTACACAGTGTCCTTTTCCCTATTTGTTAGGCATATGCACGTATTTGTACTAGCTGTATCGTTCTTTATTATGTACTTCCTTAGTTAGTTAGTTTGTCATAGAATTAGCTACTAGAAATAGGACAAGTGTATAGGTAGGAAGGATTCTATTCCATTCTTTAGTTGTGTATAAATACATGTACAAAATGAGTAAACATCATCAAGTAATTTTTTCGACAATCTTCTCTAAATTATAATATGATATCGGAGCTTTAGGATACAGATCCAAGCTTAATTTTTTTTTTTCAATCTCAGTTTCTTTCTAGCAATCTCTTTGGGTGATCCAACAAACTCGACCACCCCTATCATTCCTGCTGCTCAAACAACTGATGAACAGTCTTCTGCTGGGAAGAGTGTGATTAACTCAATTCATCCTTTCTTCAATCATCCTTCTGACTTACTTGGAATGTCACTAGTGAATTCAATGTTCACCAAAAAGGGTTATGGACGCTGGAGAAGAGTTGTTCTTATGGCCCTCTCAACCAAAAATATATTGGCTTCATAGATGAAATTGTTTCTCAACTTGATGCCACCATTGATATTTTCAAATCTTGAAACTGATGTAATGCTATGGTGATATCATGATTTTGTACTCACTCTCAAAGGAAATTGATGAGAATGTGCTCTATTTCAAGAATGCGAAGGAGATCTGACTTGGTCAAAGTAATGGGCCTCAACTCTATCAGGTGCAAAAGAAATCAATGAGTTAGCACAGTCAAATCTAAACATTGCAGGATACTACAAAAAGGCGAAAAGGCTTTGGGATGAATTAGACAATGTAGATAAGTGCCAGCACTGTACTTTTCAATGGGAGTATGGAGGAAAAACCAAGGTAATGAAATCTCAACAGTGATACTGCTCGCGACCCAAGATTCTATTTTATCATCAATCCAATTCCCGTCACGTTTTTTTTTAATCAATGAATATATATCTTTACTTGTATGACTTAGATGTCTCATATTTTTTGAAAAAGTGATTCGATTGATAGGCTCATTCAATTCCTGATGGTATTGAAAGATGCTTACTCAGGTTCTAGAAGCAACCTACTCATGGCCTCACCTCTGCCTTCAGTCAACTATGCTTACTCCCTTCTCATTAGGGATGAAAAATAGAGGGAGGTTCAGATTTCACCACATCCAGGAGAGAGTGATTTTATGGATCCTAAGCCACAAAACGCAGGATACAAATTCACCTATGACAAGAGAGTAGTACCACATCCAAAGAAAAACAATCTATTATGCACTTATTGCACAAAAACAAACCACATGGTGAAAAACGCCTACAGACTAATTGGTTTTCCAGCTAACTTCAAGTTTGCTAAAACCAAAGGTACTCTACTGATGCAGAAAGTAATGCAGTGCTTTCAAGGGAATAGAATGCAAGACAATCCAGCAATGTAGGGGACAAGCCTATGACTTTGGAGCTATACCACATATCAGTTGATTCAGCATGTTAAGATTGGAACCCAGAGTGAGCAAGTTACTGATGATATTGCTGAACCTAATTGTGTCAGTATCCCAATTTCTGTTTTTTCTCCCCTACTTCTTTACATATCTCTTTGAATTCTATTTTGTGGATCTTATATAATGGTGCATCTGAGCATATGACATCAGATTTATCTCCACTCTTCAATATTTCAAATCTTTCTAGACATTTCTGCTACTTTACTAACTTCTCTGAAAGTTTCAGTTTACAATTTAGGTTTTATTCATCTTATGCGTGGTTTCACTCGTGCAAATGTGTTTTCTATTCCTAGTTTCAAATACAATTTGTCTGTGCACAAATTATGCATTCAATTCAACTCTTTTCAAACTTTCACTTCTTTTGGTGCATTGTTTCAGGCACCTTCAATGAAGTGGCCAATGGTCCTTGGTAGGGTTCATCAAGAAGTCTATTTGATGCAAAGTTCCAACTCAAATCAAGTCAAGCCTAAATCTACTACTAGCACTAGTGATAGGATTTTCATTCAGTCTTTATGTAATCAAGTTATTAAGAATTGCAGTTCCAATTCTAGTTTGTGTCTAGGTTCAATACTTTCAGATGTTACTTTGTGGCACAAAAGGTTGGGACATCTTCCCATTTTCAGTAGGAATAAAGTTTCTTCTGTTCCTATATCTACTGTAAATTCAAAGTATTTTCCTTGTAATATTTGTGCTAAAGCTAGGCAAATAATGACCTTATCCTTCTATTTCAATCACTTCAACTTATGTTTTTTATCTAATTCATGTTGATACTTGGAGACCTTATAAAACTCAAACTCATGATGATTTTAAATATTTTCTCACCATTGTAGATGACTATGGTAGAGCTACATGAACTTTTCTATTAAGCACTAAATCCAATGCTTTTAATATTTTCAAACAATTTTTGCCATGACTAAAAGACAATTCAACACCTCTGTCAAAATTCTTAGATCAGACAATGCACCAGAGTTAGGATCTAGTAACATCACTTCAGATTATCTTACTTCTACAGGTATCATACATTATACTATTTGTGGTTTCTCTCCTTAACAAAATGGTGTTGTTGGGAGAAAACGTAGGTATCTTCTTGAAGTATGTAGAGCATATCTGGGGGGAACGTTTGTTAACTGCTATCCATTTAATCAATAGGTTTTGTTCTACAGTTTGAAAACTTAAAACACCATATAAGGTACTGTTTGGGACTAAACCTTTATATTTGCATCTAAAAGCGTCTGGGTGTCTTGGTTATGCCACCACTCTTCCTGCCCACAGAAGCAAACTAGATTCTAGATCTATCAAATGCATTCTTTTGGGTTATCCTCCTGGGAAGAAAGAATATAAACTACTTTCATTAGAATTAAAATAGATTCTAATTTCTAGAAACGTCATTTTTATGAGAATATATTTCCATTACATCAACGACCTAGTCCTTCTTTCTTTCCTTTTGTTCCTCCTCCTATCTCCCCTTCTATTTTTCTGATGTTTCTTCTCAACTCTCATTTTTTCCTACCTCTTCTCCTTTTATTCCTCCTCTTTCACCCCATTCTCCTCACTAATCTTAGTTTCTTCCTACATCTTTTTCTTTCCTATTCCTATAGACATATTCCTTCCCATGCATCTCCTCCTCCTCACAATCCTATTCTAGCTCTTATACCTCCTATTGTTCTACTTTCTCCTAGTATTGCCCCTGTTACTACTAGAAAATCCAACAGATCATCTTATCAACCTAGATATTTGGATGATTACATTTGCAATTTAGTGTGTTTAACAAAAGTAACTATTGATTTCTTTTCTTCTCCTATTTTGGCACCTATTATGCCTTTTTCTGGTCTTTCCACTTCTAACCAGTCTCTTCTCAAGTCAATTTCTTACATTACTGAACCTACCATATTTTCTCAAGCTTCACTTCACCCAGGCTGGAAAGAAGCAATGTCGAAAGAACTTGCAACACTGGATACCAACAAAACTTGGGAGGTTGTGGTATTACCTCCAGGTTAGAAAGCTTTACCCTTTAAATGGTTTTACAAAGTTAAATACAAACAGGATGGTTCAGTTGAAAAGTTCAAATCAAGGTTGGCCATTAGGGGGCACATACAAATAGAGGGGATTGATTTTCATGAAACATATTTCATGTTGTCAAAATGACCACAATAAGATGTTTGTTGTCCATTGCAGTGAAGAAAAATTGAAATGTGTCTCAATGATATGTTAATAATGCCTTCTTGCATGGTGACTTGCAAGAAGAAGTATATATGAAATTTCCTGCAGGTTTTTCACCCCTACCCCTTTTCATGTTTGTAATCTCAAAAAATCCCTCGATGGTCTTAAGGCAGGCTTCTAGGGAGTGGTATTCTAGGCTATCTACAACTCTTAATTTTAAAGGGCACTCTCACTCATTCAATGACTATTCATTATTTTTTAAACATTCAGCAGATCAATTATTGCAGTTTATGTGGATGATATTCTCCTAACTGGAGATGATCCACTTGAACTTAATTTAGAAAAAGCTTTTCTACATTCTGAATTTCAAATTAAGCACCTAGGTGATGCTCATTACTTTCTTGGCATGGAAAGTTTATGGGAATCTCAGGAAATTATTTTGAGTCCAAGAAAGTTTACCATGGATCTTTTATTTGAGTATGATTGCCTGGATCTCAAGCCTACTTCTGCTCCTCTTGATCCCCCAAACAAACTTCTAGTGAAAGATGGACCTTTGCTATCAGATACTACTATCTTCAGAAGACTCTTAGGAAAATTGAATTTTCTTACTCACACACGCTCTGACCTCTCCTTTGTGGTTCAAAATCTAAGTCAATTCATCCAAGCACCTTGACAACCTCATTTTGATGCAGCTTTGAGATATCTTAGATACTTGCTACTTGATCCAGGTTTGAGAATTTTTCTTTCTTCCACTCCATCCCTCACCCTCTTAGCTCTCTGTGACTCTGATTGGGGTTTTTGGCCCAATACTCGTCGGTCCATTAGTGGCTATTTTATCACCCTAGGTGGCTCTCCCTTCTTCCGGGAGTCAAAGAAACAATCTTTGATTTCCTTATCATCTGCAGAAACGAAATATAGGTACATGTGTCATGTTACTACTGAAATTACATGGTTGGTTCGTCTTCTCCATGATCTTTTTATTTCACCCTCTCCTAGTACCGATTCACTCAGACAGCCAGACTGTGATTCATTTCGCCAATAACCAGGTCTTTCACGAGCGTACAGAGCATGTGGACTTGGACTGCCACTTAGTACGCCAGCAATACCAAGCCGGATTCATTTCTCTGAATTTGTTCCCTCGAATTCTCAACTTGCAGACATCTTCACTAAACCTCTGGTCCGCACCATCAATCAAATCTGGGCAAATTGGGGCTTGCTTTTTTGCCACCCTCCAATTTGAGGGTGGTGTTGGAGATAAGCTCCTTCTTTCCTCCAGCAACAAGGTTCTAAGCTCAGAGGAAAAAGGAGGAGTTAACGAGGTAAAAGGTTGTGTTGGTTGACAAAGGAAAGTGACTGGAAAATTATATTCATCCTGGCCAAATGCAGTTGGGCCTATGCGAAGTAATGACACAGGAGCAGCCCAATTCACAAGTTTTCAGTCGACCAAGCCCAAAGAAAAATGATTCCAAAAACAGCTAATATTCCTTGGGCATATGCACGTATTTGTACCGGCTGTAAATTCATATTTGTTTTTTATTTTGTATTTCCCTAGTTAGTTTGTTATAGGATTAGCTACTAGAAATAGGACAAGTGTATAGGTAGGAAGGTTCTATTCCATTCTTTAGTTGTGTATAAATACATGTACAGAATGAATATACATCATCAAGAAATTCAACAATCTTCTCTAAAGTCTAATATTTTGTCCGCAAAAAGAACTCGACTCCAAACGTTTACGGGAGGACATATTATCAGACGTTTTGCAATGCAAAATCGAAGATTAATGAAATACTGAGGAAGAGAAAGACAGAGTGGAGAATGAAACAAAACCAACGTTTGTAATGAGACAGAGTGGAGAATGAAACAAGACCAAAGTTTGTAATGATCGAGGTTCCGTGTGTAAAAAAATATGACGGAAAAACCAAAATGGTCTTTTGACGTTTACTTTTAAGGAACCAGTTATTGTTGCTCAACATTTCAAATGTTGGATACAACTTAAAAACCTTGTCGAAAACATACTAGCCCACGAAATTTCGACAAATAACCATATGATCCTTTCTTCTTTTAGTAAGTAGCAAAGTTCATAACATCATCAACTTTGTTGTTGATGACTACTTTTGAAACATATAGATCATCTCTTCGACTTATTCATGATGTATAAGTAATTTATTTTTCACAAGAAATTCAAAAAGAAACATAAAAATAAAAAACGTGCACCCAAAGCTAGCAACTGTCCTTCGTGTTAAGGGTGAATTGCAATTGACTAAAATCAGGAAGATATTCAGAAAATGAAGGAGGCTCTTGATAAATGATGGATGCTGCATGAATCAAAATGCTTGCTGTCAATCCGGCAATGCGGAAAATTTCTGGCTTCGACGATTCATATTCAAATATGTGACATACATATTTCCATATTCCATACTCCTTTTCCACACGTCTGTGATTCTCTTCCTGTATAGTAAAAAAGAAAAAAATTAAGTTATATAGAGTCAGTGGCAGAGTCAGAATTTTCTATGGGGTTCAAAATATAAAGAAGTAAATCCATGAAGAAGCCAAAGGGTGTAGATCTATCATATATATACACATAAAAAAATATTTTTACATAGCTACATAGCGTAGGCTTCGCCACTGTATACAGTTATATACTGATATTGTAATTGTTTTACATCATAGGTGTAATTTAATTTATAATATAATACCAGTTATTCCCTCCGTCCCAATTTATGTGTAGGTGTTTGATTGGGCACGGCGTTTAAGATAAAAAGAAAGATTTTTGAAACTTGTGGTCTAAAACAAGCCTAAGAAATGTTACTAGGTGTTATTCATTTTGGGGCGGACTTAAAAGCCAAAATGTCACATAAATTGGAATGGAAGGAGTATCATTTTAACTAGATTAAAGACCAATTAATGTATTCCAGAGATTTATATATAATTATCCTAGCTATTAATAACCTATAACAATATTAATTACATCTAAGTCACAAAAAGTCGGAATCGGCTATATGAATCATCATTGAACTTATTGCTTTGTTTAAATCCATCTCATGCCAACAAAATACATAACAAAATAAAAATTACTAAAAGTTTCTATTTTTTTAACTGACGATTACCTTTACCTGATAAGTGATTAAATTAACAAGAAAAATTACCTCAATTTATCTATCATGATTTCTAAAAATGATTATCTCAAATTATTTGTTGTTTCAGAAGTTCAAGACTAAATAAATTCAAAATAAATTATCTTTTCCCCATTTCACCTTTAGTATATTGTTCCTGAAGACTACAAACACCTCAATTATGAGGTGATGTTATGATTGTTCAAATATCAATGAAGGGTAAAATAGATTTTTAAGAAACCCCTTCTAATTATTACTCCCTCCGGATAAAAAAAAAAGGTCCACTTAGCCATTTGCACATCCCTTAAGAAAATACTAACTCCTAGATAAAAGTAGGTAATTTGACTAAACTACCCCTAATTAAATAAGCATTGAGATTTGATCATATAACACTTAATAGGGGCAAATCTGGAAAAATAAGGTTAATTCTTTCTTGATTTGATAAGTGAACACTTATTTTTACCTAAGAAAAAAAGACTAAGTGAACTCTTTTGTTAATCCGGAGGAAGTATTTTTTAAGGGCGCACAAAAGAGAATCATGATTCAATTCAATAAGGAGGAAGTATATCGCTAGTACATAAAACTTAAATCCTAAAATAGAAGAGCATTAATTACATAAATACCTTGAGAAACATATCCAAGGGTACATCAAAAATAGCATCAACTTCGTCGGCATTAAGTACGGGCTTAAATTCTTCTATTCTAGACAATAGCCCCACTACTGGCACAACCGTAAGTAGATGCTGCAATAATAAAAATTGTACTTATGGTCAATGCTTTTCAGTAACCAATTATTTGTCTACTTTAAAGTAGAAATGAATTTCGAATAGAAATTGTTAACTTATAAGGAAGTGAAATTAAATTATAGAAATATTTCAAAAAAGAACATGTAGTACCAATGATATGAATGGTTCAAGATTGGTAATGACTTGAACAAGACTTGATTTCAAACCAATCTCCTCCTTTGCTTCTCTTAGAGCAGTGGCAGAATCATCTAAATCTTCATCATCCATTTTTCCACCAGGCAATGCTACCTCTCCTTAATAATAAGAAATATCATATTATAATGTGTCAATTCCCTATTTGATTAATAACCATTAAATTAAACAAAGGGTTCATATGTGTTTTTTGGACAAAACTTAGTGAGCTTGACATGAAATTTTTGCAGCTAAAAGTGGATGTTCTCATGTTAGATCCCCTGTAAGATGCCGTAAGATATAAGTAAGAGTTTAACTTCTAGATGTGCACATGTAATGTATAATTTGTTTACATCTAATTAAAGTAATTCTCTATATAATCCTAACTTGATAACATAGAAAGCAACATAGAAAATTTGTTATAACAAATTAAAATACATGGAGAATGTACAAACTAATTCCAGTGTCAGTGAACATAACTTGAACCCCACATAAAATTTCACATTTCAACAAATATATGCCTACGTTCAATCTGTGAAAAAAATTGATTTTGTATAACATATTTGGAACTTGACAGACATTTTCTGTTCCAAGAAATAAAAGTAAAGGGATAAAAATTAATTGGCCATCTTTACAAATTCAAAAGTAAGATTAGCTTTATCAACAACTAATCCAAGATTAAATTAACCACATAGGGGCTAATGATACTTTACTTACTTTGAAGACCTATGCTATAGATGAGACTGATATTCAAATCGGATACTTTTCACTCCACAAATGTACTCAACATCATTACTAGTTAGAGATATTACCTGGATGAGTAGAAAGTTTCATGGATCTTTTGGTGAGAATTACACGAAGTTCACCTTCAAGGCCTTCAAAAAGGCATATTAAAACGGCTGCTCTTTTCTCTCTGGAAATGACCTTAGATAAATGAAGATTCCTATTTGTTATGTACTCTTTGATCCCAACAATGTAAGAATTTTCATGCAAATTATCAGTGTATTCAGTAATTTCTTCATCCTCAGTGGACGAAAAATTGATGATTGGTTGAAGTTTTTTAGTGAGTTTCTGATCAGCCTTGCAATTCATCAACTCTGAAGGAGCAATGCAAGCCATTTTATTTTGGGGGAGAATGTGTTTTGGTTGGAAAATGTGTAGAAAGTAAGTAGTGGATATAGTAGTACTTATTTTGAGTTGTATAAAGGTGCACTAGAGGAATGCCCAATTGGTTTAATTCTTGATTAGGAGATGCTACCTTTTTAAAAAAAAATTATCGTACATGTATTACTGCCCAACTTCTGCGTAGAGATTCTTTAAATGTACCATTCTCCTTTTTAGAGTTGGCAGATGGGTACTGATTGGGTAAAAGCTGGACTATTAAATGGTTACGATTCAACTCGTTCGAAGTTTACTTGAATTAAAATGGATTGGACTAATATGAATCAACTAATATGTAGAATTAATTGAGGTGGCCAACCAACTGAAGTACTACAATTCACCACTAAAGAATATGGTACAACGGATGAGACTGGTCTTTTCTTAACCAAAGGTTTTGGATTCGAACCTTGGGTATGGAAAAATTCTTAGTAAGGAGCGCTTCCCCAGAATAGGCCTACGCAGCGCGAATTTGGAATAGTCGGGCTCTAATGCGAAAAACATTTAACAAAAAAAAAAAAAAAAAAAAAAAAAAAACCTACAATTCATCCCCAACAAGACCTAATCTCCCATCCTCTTCTTTTTTGTTTTCTTTTTTAAAAAAATGAAGTGAAGGTGAATATGCTTTCCTAAAATTATTAAGTTATTTCAAATTTATGCATAATTTTCAATCTTCAGATTTCATTAAGTATTTGGGTGCGGTTACATTTTGACCCGCTAGATTACGCTATTTTGATCAAATAGTTCAAGGGACATTTCAGGTTCAACTTGTTAGTCCAGTCAACAATATATTCCAATCAATTTGAATATGGACACGTTACTAAAAGTCGGTTACTTTTACTACGTCTACTTCCTTTGTACTGCACTACTTTGTAGTCTGCATGAATGGGAGTCGTTTTTAGTAGTATAGGGTAGTCATTTTCAAATTGCGTAAACAAATATTCGTGGTTAGTTAGTAGGCGTTTGGCCATCAATTTTGAAATTTCAAACCAGCGTTTGGCCATCAATTTTCAGTCATGGTTTGAAACCATGGTTTGAACCCAAATCATCCAAAAAAGCATGGTTTGGGTTTGAAAACCACTGGTTTCAACTTTTTTAAATACAAAATTTAACCCATAAGTTAATATTTTGTAAAAAAAAAAACCCATAAGTTGGTAAATATTTTTAACAATTACCCCCAATCAATCATTTACCAATCTCATTAACTTCCACCAACCTTTATTTATGTCTACCAACCTTTAATTTATGTGGGAAGATTATATTAAATAGTAGTTACATTACTATTCATGTTAAATTTTCGATTTTATTGAAGTAAAGTTTGATTAATTGATGTTGCATTTTTTAGAAAAGCCTTCTAGTAGTGTACTAATTTTGTTATAAACTATGATTTGCTCATTTGGTAAGATTGTATAAGAATTGAGAATGTTTTGATAGTTTCGCGATTTGTGGGGTTTTTATGCTTTCAAACTACGTCCAAACGGGGCCTTAATCTTGAAATTAAAGGAGGGGCGAAAGAAAAGAAAATAGAGAATATATGAAGTGAAAAGTTAATCTCCATATCTCAAACTGGGAGGACATACATGCGAAGTAAAAAAGTTAAGTTCTAATTTTCTATCGTGTAAAAATTAGAATAATCTAATGGGTGGTCTTATAGATGCTAACCACACAAGGGAAGAACGGTAACTTGCATCCTTATTCTATAGTTTTCGAAAAAGGTTTTTTGGATGGTTTGAGCTTTAAAGTCGAAAAGTAAATACTATTTCATCTTTGCCATTTTATGTTCTGTAATTTGAAGTACAAAGATCAAGACATCTAATTTTCGATGTAATTTGAACATAGTTTTCTGAAACAAAATTAAAATATTTAAAAATTACATGAAAAAGCATCCTAACTCGACATAGTTAATAATTTTAAAAAATAAAATATAGTAAAAGAGAAAACAGTTTGACTTCAAACATAGTAATAACAGAACGTAAAATCGGATAGAGAAATTATAGTCTTTCTGTGCTTTTCACGGTTTGAATACTATACACTGTAATAATTAAATGTGGCCCCTTTTCTAGACAAATAATGTGCCTAAACAAGATTATAACATGTTGCTTTATATTTAGTATTTTCAGAATCCCACAAGCTCACCATGTAGGGATAATTCCAAATATACTACTATGTATTTTTGTAGAAATATCTTCTAAATAGGAAGAGGATTTTAGTACCACAATATTTTCACATGCTTGTGCGTTGATATTTTTGCTTTTACATGTCCTACATGTGACATGAAGGTTTATCAGACTTACTTATGTCTCTGTCTTGAAGACATTCTTTCTTGGGCACGATCTTATAATTGGTTGCCGCTATAGTACATTGGCCCTTAATAACAACCACCTAATGCTTACATAAATAACTATCACTACTAGAAAATCATGATTTTCCGATAGCTATTGTAGTCAGAATGTAGTTGGCATATAAGGATTTCCGACGCCCTAATGACCTTTTTCAGGTAGTCGAAAAATGGATGGTCGGAAAATGTTTTCCGACTTTCCTACAGCAGTAGTCGGCCGATGTAAAATAAGAGGCGACTATAGAAATTTAAACATCCGGACTATAGTAGTCGGAACAATAATAAAATAATTATTTAATAAATGTATATCTTCTGACTACGGTAGTCAAAATATTTAAATTATTAAATATTTGTTTTATTAATATTCCGACCACTGTAGTCAGAATATTTAGATTATTAATTAATATTCCGACTATTACAATCAGAAGTTTTAAATTTCTATAAATATTATTATGTAGCTTCCGACTACAGTAGTCGAAAATCTTAATTTTCTGGAATTTATTTTTGTAATTTTCTGACTACTGGAGTCAGAATTTCCCATTCTTTTTACAGCAAATTGTTGTTTATTAATTAGCTGCAGCTGCTTACAAACACAACACTATAGAACCTAAGAATCCAACCAAACAACTATAACAATTGAAGCAACCAATCAAACATGAAGAAATAGTCTAAACATTCAAATATTTGAAACATCCCAAACAAACATCAATTCGAAATACTTTAAACATCCCAAACCACAACGAAGAGAAATTTCAAGCCTAAAAAGTCTAAACATCACAATTAAAAACAATAATAAGCAACTACAATCTAATTGTCATCGGATTCGGTCTCTTCCTCATCATCAGATATTTGAGGCATGTGCTTCATCATAAACTTCTCGATTTTAGCAAGCTTAGCATCAGAAGTTTCACACTTTTGCTTCAGCTCTGCAATTTCCCTTCGCAAGCTTCCATTTCTTCTATATTTTATGAAGTAGAAGCATTGGACAACAACGGCGAATGCCTAGGCGAGGACCGCAGAACTCCAAGCCCGTAGACTCTACCTTTGCTTGGACCACTTGCCACATGTGTCCATATTGAAGTCATATACATGGGCGATGGTCGGACTGAGGTACCATCCTCCGAAGTAAGCTGGGTCTGACGCCAATCTTCCAAACCTTTTTGAAATCCTTCCTGAAAAAAATCATTATATAAAAACATTTTCTTAAGTTACTTACACTAAAGGCAAAATGAAGGCTGCAGAAATTAAATAGATTTTCTTAAGTTTCTTATGTGTGACAAAAGAAATATCAAGTAGAATAGCTAAATAAGCAACTAACATTTTCAAATTCTATACCAGCAATAATAAATAAGTAGCAGCGATTTGATAGAGCACCAACAGACTTCTTCATGAACTTTATAAAGAAATGCAGTGAGGATAACTGATTATACATTAATATGTTGTTCTCTTTTTGATATATATTTAATCCAAGATATAATTAAGGCAGCAGTATTTAAACAAAAAAGTTACCAGTATCATTTATAATAATAATAATAATAATAATAATAATAATAACCAAACAGGGAGACCAAAGAATTTCCCTTTACCAATGTATAAGTACCCGTTTCTTCATTCACTTAATAAGCAAAATGTGGACACTTGTATTCATTCATACAGAAGAGAAAACAAAATTGGAACCTTAGGCATTTAGACTCTGGTTAATTGTTTAATATGTATGAACCACCCTAGTAAATTCAGCTTAGTTTAAGAGTAAACCATGAACCTAACTTGAGTTTATGAATTGGATTGCCATTTTGTTTATAAGTATGGTGCCTTAGGGGCTGTTGTAGATTCTCATAAACTTTCTGAGTGTGCTTACCTAAGTTTTTCTCTTAAAATCATAGATACTAACATGAAGTTAAAAATATTGTAAGGGAACTTTTTGATGCCTTTGATCTTCCAGATTACGTTACACGTGTCATTGGTGTGCTGACTCCATCAGAAGCTTATTCAAAATATACTCAGAATGTTGGGTTTTAGTTTTCCAACAAAAATGGGCAATTTAAACTCAGAAGCCTATCTTTATTTTTTCTGGTGTCACGACCCAACCCGCCATGACTAGCACCCAACTAAATCCTAGTGAGCGAACCAACACACAAGACATCTATCCATTCAAATCCGATTTTATATTAACCAAGCTAATCAGTTATTACTCATTCAAACATCAAATGAACAAATAAGTCATGCCATAAAATACTGAAATAAGTGCGGAAGTTCTAACTATTACAAAATCCCCAAAATTCGAAAGTCATCGTACAAGACTCTAATCTAAAACATCTCTAAGGAATGAAATCTGACTAATAAATCCATGATGTCCAGAATAAGAAAAGACATCATAAGAAGAAGATCTTCGAGCGGCTTGGCATGGGAAGAAGCTCACCCTAAATCTATCAGCAAAAGAATGCAACAAGGTAGTATCAGTACAAACACTATGTACCAGTAGATATCATAGGCCGACTAAGATTAGTATCATGCACATTTCATAAAATCATTAGAATAAACAAGCCAGTCAACATACATGAATATCAATAAACTACAGCAAGTCAACCAAGGGTAATCACAATCAAATCACCAAGAATGTCAAGAATCACAATCACGTAAGCCACAACGAAAATAAGTTACCCCGATGACCACACTCACTGTACACACATGCTAACTAGTGTCATTGCTCAGTAGTCATGACCTGCAGGGGACTCATGGTGTCCATGTACCACTCGTTCCGGAATACTCCTCGGACCCGAGTACAAACCTCCGCTCAAGAACAAGCCTCATACGCGGGACATATCAACAAATCGCTCATTTTTGGAACTAAACTCGAACCACGAGCCCATGATCTAGGTCACATATGTGCCTTTCCATACCTCTTAAAAAACAATATTTCTTACCTTCTCAATATCAATACTCAAATCATCATTCCATGTCACAATACCCTCGAGAAGATCATATTAGCTTCTCATCACAATACATTCACTGCAGAATCAAACACACAGGAATAGTGGCACGAAGCCTACACATAATCACATAGGAATTTAGCCACACAATATCACGCATGAAAACTGGACATGCTTTCTTCTAGAGAATTCACAAACATACAATCAACTAACCAAAGTCTAACTCAAGTAGACCGTAACCTACCTCAATGTTGAGCTGAGACAACGCAAGTCTCTCCGCTACAACTTTCCCTTTCCTTAAAGCCTCAGAATTCTCAAAGTCTAGAAATAAAAGGTTCACTGAGTCACAATTACTCAAATTACAAGTACCAATACAAGAATACCCTTCCCTTTACCCCATTCCAAGGGGTGGATGATTTTCTTGGTGATAAACAACCTATCAAGGGCATTGGTAATCATTAATCGTCAAATTATAACAACATTCTATCAATATTACCATTACAACATTCTATCCTTAGCACGTGGCTCGACCCAACCTTCTCTTGTACCGTCCCCTTCTTCTTCTTATGTGTATATTCGAAGACCTCAAAAAGAGGCACAGTGTCTCCCCCGTTTAACTTTCGCTGCAAAATTAAAAAATAACAGTTGGATAAAACTTTAATCGTATTTAGACAATTTAAAAGAAGGAAAAATTATTAGCTAAATTACCAGTCTTCGTCGGGGCCCTGCGAAACTCATGGAACCTCCGGGGTGCAACGAGCCACCCTTTTGAGATGCTTGGGATTTGTTTGCTTTTTCACTCTTCTTCTTAAATTCAGGAGTGTCCCAATACACCAAAAAATTAGCTCACACATCAGCCCGCAGTCATTTAGGCTTTTTATTGAGATCTCTGCACTATATAAGTGTTCTTTAATTCGCAAAGTTACTTTCTTCTCGAAAATGGTATTTATTTCATTTTCATAACGAAGCTACCATGTACACTTTATCTGCAAAATACACTTTGGTCAGTTAGGTACCAGTCACCAACAAAAGATTCGAAGTAGGGGCCAGAACGGAAGAAGAAAGAGCATTTCTATAAGTCATATTTGCATAATACATCATGTTCTTTCTAATGTCAAGTGCGATGAAGAATCTTAAACTGTTTCTTTTAAATTCCTACTTCGCATTTAGGTACACTTGTCACAACCCATACCGGAGGGACATGATGGGCACCCGGGCCTTACCTCCTAGCACCGCTAATCATACATTCATATCATAATCTTAAACAAGAGTTGACCCCGAGGGTCATCAGATGGAGATCTGCTAAATCATAATGGGGATGAGCCTGAAAAGACATACTATACAACTATGCTGGACAAAAACGTATTGCAAGCCGACAAGGCCATCATGGAATAATATACAGCAAAAATATAGGCCGAGGGGTCCATACAACGTCTAACTATACCATGATTGTCTACAAGCCTCTACTAGAGTATATGACATAACAAGGTCGGGACAGGGCCCTGCCATACTCATATGTACATAAAAAGTATAACGTACCAAAAACACAACAGCAACTCCGAAACAAGAGGAGTGCTCCAATATCAGTTGAACAACAACCTACAGGGGTGGATCGTCAACCTATCTACCTGAACATGCGGGCATGAAACGCAGCGGCCCCAGAAAAGAGACGTCAGTACGGACAAAGTGTCACGACCCATTTTAGATAACTCGCGCGGGCACATACCTTTTCCACTTCGGTAGGCGAACCCTTATCCTAACCTTCACAAACATAAATAAAGTAGAAGAAAATAGAAATAATGTAAGTCTCACAATAATAATATAAAGTGTGAAAAGTAGTGAAATAAAACCCCAGTATCGTGGTTTGGTCATATAAGAGCTCTACTAAACTATAAGTCTGAATAATACATTAAAGTCTCAATTCATGTCTCGAAATAGGAAGTAAGACATAAGCAATAAAGGGGAGTCCTCGGGCAGCGAAGGTAATCATGCTCGCCTTCAATGGACTCGCTAGCAAACTCAAAAATTAGCCATGAGGATATGAAGTGAAACCTTGCAAGTACTCTGTATCCATAAAAGAATGTAGCAAGTGTAGGTTAGTACAAACAACAAGTGCTGGTAGTTATCATAGGCCGACTAAGAATAGCTACTGTATATGAAGACAATAAAGTAAGAATAACACGTAAACAGTAAAGTACAAGCCATTATTAGGCAAGTATCCACAATACCAATCACAACCTATGTTATAGCTTCTAAGCCCAAATGTACCAAGCTTTAGAATAATCACCCAAGACCAAACTGTCACTACAGTATCCCGTCCCCATTTAGTCTTTTTGGCATTTTCGCCCTTTTTCGGGCTTGGTTAGCTCACTTTTGACCCGAGGGAATAGTTGGCACATTTCTCAAGTTGTCTAGATCGGATTCGGGTAACTTTTTGTGAAATATGGGCTTAAACTGAAAAAGAGTTGACCCAAATTTGACTTTCAGGTAAATAGACCTCTTTAAAAAATTCATCGATTTTGAGAGGTCTGGATGGTCGTTTAGAACTTGTGTGTATATCTCATTCGGTTCCCAATGCACTCGGATGCATTTTGGGAATTGGGTTGGGAAATTAGAATTAAGGTATCAGGGGTTGACTCGATTAACGAGACATCCTTTAGGAATTCCGAGCCCACGAGTGTGTTCGTAGCGTATTTTTATGTGTGTCTATGTGTGTGGTATGTGAGCAGATGGCCTCGGGAATTAGTCGAAAAATCGAATTGAATTGTGAAACTTGGGTGGATTTCTGGTGTTTGGTGCCCGCTTTGGCTGCACTAGCACCGCAGCAGCTGTACCCCTGGAGAGGTTATGCTGCCGCTGATGCAGTTCAAGCCAATTGGGCTTGACTGCTGTAGCGGTCATGGCACCGTTGAAGCAGCACCGCTGGAGTGGCCTAGGTGCCGCGGAAGCGGGTGACGGGCAGTGAGTTCATTTAATGAAGTGTTAAAAGCCTTTAGTCCCTTATTTAATACCATTATTAAAATAGAGCTCTTGGATGTTATTGGTATAGATTCTTGGTGGTAAATTTTCCTAATCCTCTTTACTAATTCCTTGTTCCTAATCATCATAGATTTCTCTTTCCTTTGTAATTCCCTATTAATGGAAGATAAAAGTGGAGTTAAGGGATGTTCTATCTAGGCTTATTAATGATGAAATTGATGGAGTTTATGCTAGATTTTGATGAATCTAAGGTTGTTAATCATTTATCTTCCATTGTTAGAGTTGAATTTTTGAATCAAAGAGTTAGGGTTTATACCCAAAATTGGGGATTTTGCTTCAATTTCGAAATTAAGGGATTCCATGAGTATAATTAGCAATTAGTAGTTGGGTTATGACCACCTAGTGCTTAATTTGATATTTTACTCTCGAATTTCCCGTTTTGACCTTATGGGACCCGCTTTCCCAAATTCTAAGGTTGGATTTGACCTAAATTGAATGATAGAAATATTAGTATCATTCTTCATGATTTCTAATCTAGATTTCGAATATGTCTTGACTTTATTGATCTTGAGGCTCAGCGGAAGGGGAAGGCGAAAAAATGATTTGTCTGTGTTTGCTGTTCGGCAACCAGATAGGTTATGGCTTACCCTTGGTGAGACTTCGTATAGCGAAGCATATATTTAGATTATATCATCGGAGAAAGTATGTAAACCTTCGGGTGTGAAGTTCGGTTGGATATTGTCTTAGGTTGGGCCCTGTTTATTCTATTATGTTGGCTTGATGCCACATGTTGTTAGTAGATATTGGAATCTGTTGTTCCATCTTGATTATGATATTGTTGGCGTACCCACTGTTGGTACTTGTGACACTGATATATTGTTGGCGTACCCATTGTTGGTACTTGTGATATTGAGCATGATTATTGATGTTGATACATGCATTGCACGCACTCTCATTCTTCATGATATACTGTAGAGACATTGTTGGTACTTGATGAAACACTGTGATGAGCTGGGCTCGATTTTAAAATGAGAGTGACGTGAGAGTCCGATATCCGATGTTAGTTTCGAAATCGTGAATTGAGTGAGTGCATGGACTCCGCGGGTCCCCCAGGGTAGTGCCGGTGAAAACCCCATGTGGGCAAAGATTCGGGGTCTCATTTGTCTGATGCACAAAGATCCGGGATGAGTGGCACTTAGACTTCGCAAGTCACCTTGGGTTGTGCTACCGAGATATCAATATTTTTGTCCGGAGTACATGTGTACACAGCATTTGCATGGCATTGCATTGCATCCATACATTATTGCATTGCATCATGGCTTACATTGATATGATTTGGTGTTGTACTTGTGATGTTAGATTCAGATTTGATAAATTGAGACTTGGCACATTTGCGATTAGATGCTCTACTTACACGATGACGTGTACTTGGCTTCGATTATCTTTGACTTATGTTTGTTGTTTTATCTACCTATCTTGATTTATTGTTTGAATTATGTTAGCTATACTTAGTCGGCCGATGATACCTATAAGTACTGTTGTTTTTTACTGACTTGCACTTGCTGCATTCCTTTATGAATGCAGAGTATCAGGTTTGGTCCTTTCTATCTCTCGTGGCTGATCGTCGTCATCAGCATTGTTGTGAGTTTTCAGGGTGAGCACGGACATTCGCTGCCTTGAAAACTCTTCCTATTTTATGTCTTACTATTGCTATTCTGAAACATAGACAGATTTTGGTAATATTATTCCAGACTTGTATAATTTTCATTAAATGCTCTTTTATGACTTAGACTAGACCCTGGGGGTATTTTCCTTATTCCGTACTATTTTTATTATATATTATTGTAAGACTTACGTATATATTCTTTTTCGCTTGCTTGACCTATTTATTCACGTCTTTACTTATCGTTGGGTTGAGGGTTCACTTACCGAGGTGGGAAGAGTAAGTGCCTGCACGACTTAGTCCAGATGGGTCATGACAAGTTGGTATCAGAGCCCTAGGTCACTCAGTCTATAATACAAGAGTGTGTCTAGTAGAGTTTCGCGGATCGATACGATGAGCTCCGTAATTATCTACCAGAGGCTATAGCACATTTAGAAAATCTCACTTTCTTTCATTTTTTCGTGCTACTTTATTCTAATTGGTATCTGGAAAGATCAAATTGGTATCTGACTCTTATCTCTTCTCTCGCAGATGGTGAGGACTCGAGCTACTATGGCCGGAGTATGGTGCCAGAGCCCGCAGCTACAGCTGGCACTCGAGGGCGAGCGGGCGCCCGCAGGATGTGGCGTAATCCAGAGGCGTGGGTTGCCGCGACCGTGTGGGCAGGATCTTGCGGTAGACACGCGCGAGAGAGATCTCCGTCTCCCGTAGCCCGAGGATATGGCTCGACGCACACAGCCCCGAGTTACTGGCCGTGCCGTGGAGATATTATGGCCAGGGTCATACTTCATCTTGATGCCCAGCAGGCTACCACCGGTGTTACTACTCCTGGCGGGGGTTCACATTCCAGAGTTGGGGAGCAGACCCCTGAGCAGGGACCTACACGGGTAGCACACCCCGCTGCAGCTATGCCTCCCCACATTGATGAGATACCCACTCTTGGTGATGATCTTAGGCCCATGGAGGGCGCTATTATGGTCGTGTTCGATCAGGACCTTGTTGGAAGATTCAGGAAGTTAGAGCTGCTGAGGTTTTCTGGTACTTCTTTTGAGGATGCTTATGAGATTATCCTGGATATGCCTGAGTTGCTGCACCGTATAGGGATCGTGGCGACCCACGGGCTTGACTATGTGTCCTACCAATTTCGCGGCGATGCGAAGACTTGGTTGAGGTATTTTGTGGTTTGCAGACCTAAGGGTTCCCCTTCCCTGACTTGGACTCAGTTCTACCGAGCCTTCCTTGAGAAGTATGTGCCCCGGTCTTTGAGAGAGGTGCGTAGGGAAGAGTTTCTACACCTTGAGCAGAGGGGTATGTCTTTGGAGACCTATGTGACCCGCTTTCTATATCTGGCTTGTTATTCCACTCCTTTGATCCCTATTGAGACCGACAAGATCAGGCATTTTGTTGGTAGGCTAGTAGGCTCTTTACAGGTTCCTTGCCTTCAGATGGAGGCTATGAGGGCTTCCTTCCAGTCCATTATCGAGCATGATTTTATGGTTGAGGGCGCTAAGTCCTGTGCATTTAGTGGTGGTGACAAGAGACCGTGTCAGACTGGGTGTTATGATGGTTGTAGTTCGAGGGGCGCCAGTTGGTCTTCTAGGCCGCATCAGCCATATTTCGGCCGTCCTGCGCATTCGGCCTTTACGTGCCCCCGCGAGCCACCCGTACGCAGAGCTCTTGAGAGTTCATTTTCAAGACGAGTAGACAGGGTTGCTTCATCTGGGTCCTCTACTTCAGTGTATCAACCTTCGTTTCCTTTTACCCGTTATTCTTGTGGAGAGGTTGGGCATGTTTCTAAGAGATGTCCCCAACCCAGACGAGCTTATCAGCCACCGAGGACTCCGACATAACTGGCGATCGGCCGGGTACTTTCGGGCGGCGACGCCGGTCAAAGCCGCGCGCGGTTCTCGGGCGTTCCCAGGGTGGAACCTAGGAAGTTATAGGAGGGTCCCGCAGGCACAAGAGGGGATCTCGGACCGACACGGCGAGGCCTATTGTTACTCATTTTCGGGGTCGGCTCCGAGCGCAGGCCCTCGGCTTATTATTTCAGGTACCATTTCTGTCCGTCATAAAGCAACATCTGTGTTATTTGATCCTGGATCCACCTATTCGTATGTATCTGCATTTCATGCCGTTGGTTGGGATTTACCTTGTGATAGCATAGATAAACCTGTTCATGTGTTTACTCCGCCGGGAGATTCCGTGATTGTTGATGGGTTAGCCGGTCTTGTTTGGTTACTTTGCAAGGGGTATGACACTTGGGTAGGGATGATTCTCGACATGATGGACTTTGATATTATATCGGGGATGTCCTCGCTTTATCATGCGATTTTGGTGTCCGTCACGCCAAGACAGCTTTACCTTAGCCATCAAATTCTTAGGCTTGAGTGGAGGGGTTCTCCTAGTCCCGCTCCGAAGAAGATCATTTCCTTCCTGCAGGCGAAGAAGTTGGTCAATAAGGGATGTTTATCATATTTGGCTCATGTTTATGATACGACTGTTGCATCTCTAGCCCTTGAGTCTATTTCTATCGTGAGCGAGTTCGTGGAGGTATTCCGGTCGGACCAACCGGGTATGCCACCCGATCGTGATATTGATTTCTGTATCGACTTAGATCCGGGCACTCGCCCTATTTCTATTCCACCATATCAGATGGCATCTACTGAGTTGAGGGAGCTTAAGGAGCAGTTACAAGATTCATTGAGCAAGGGGTTCATTAGACCGAGTGTCTCCTCTTGGGGTGCTCTTGTGTTATTTGTGAAGAAGAAAGATGAGACCATGATAATGTGCACTGATTATCGTCAGCTGAATAAAGTTACTATTCGGAACAAGTGCCCTATGCCTTATATTGATAATCTGTTTAACCAGCTTCAGGGTGCTTTAGTGTTTTCAAAGATTGATTTGCGTTCAGGCTACCACAAGTTGAAGATCAGGGAAAAGGATATTCCGAAGATAGCCTTTTTGACAAGATATGGACACTATGAGTTTCTGGTGATGTATTTTGGGCTTACCATGCCCTGGCTGCATTTATGACTTTGATGAATGGCATCTTTAGGCAATTCCTTGATTCCTTCGATTGTGTTCATTGATGATATCTTGGTCTATTAAGAGCAGAGAGCACTGAGAGCCATCTTTCGTTCGTTCACAAGTTGTTAAGAACAGCCTCGTTTGCTAAGTTTTCTAAGTGTGAGTTACAGTTAGTCCGTAGCATTTGGTAGCGTTGGTGTCTAAGGACGGGATTACAGTCGACCCTGAAGACCGAGGCCGTGGCGGGTCGGGACGAGGCCCACTACTATTACTGAGATTTGTAGCTTTGTGTTATATCCCGTGTTTGGTACATTGGGACAATCCGAGTTAACCATGATAAGTTAAGGACAAGACTATTCCGGGAGACGAAGTGGAGACTTTTAACTACGATTTTGTTTTAAGACATGAGTTGCTTATTGTCACGACCCAACCCCGTGGGCCGTGACTGGTGTCCTACTTGGACACCCATACGTACCGCTAACCGCGTATCCGACATACCAAATGTTGTTCCGTTTAAACATACATAAATCCGCGCGTATATAAGGTGCGTGCGCATGAACATACATAACACATATACATACCGAAACCGTACGGGGGGGGCGCTAGGGCTATTATATCGTACAAAATCACATATCGCACGCGCGCGTCGGATCCGAATCGGTCAAGACAGATTCCGCCCGCACATCCGTGGGGGGCGGGGTGAACAATGCAACAGGTGCACGAATCACGTACACAGCGGGCGCGTTGAAGGAAGCATTATCGAGACATCCCGACGATATCCATGAGAAACCATATACATACGTACCGAAGCACTGCGTACGTAATCAAACCGAAGTAGTTCGGAAGATAAGTCGAGATCGATTAAAGTGGATCATACACGAGCCGTAGTATCGAGAATGAATCGTTGCAAGAGGTCGAATAATATTCAGATTCGAAAGACAACCGGTCATAATGCTCATTGGTTAGCGGACGAACATAATTAAAAAGTTATCTACGAAAAACGGGGTATTGCAACGTATCGACTTGGACACTTACCCAAGTTTCGAGGCATTGTGGGCTCCACCTCGGACCCAATCATAATAAAGTACGTAATTTATAGATAATGAACCATGAAAATTAGTCCATAATCATTTTAGAGTGTTTCGACTCCATTTATGAGGGAAGTTGCATACTTATAGGTCGATACGAAGGGAAATTGGGTTCAATCTTATTGAATGGTTTGGCGCTATTTTCAATCTTGATTCCGAGAAGTGTAAATACATTAGGGCTCGCTTTCAAGCTTTGTTAGACTCGAGAACATGCCAAAGAATAAAGGCGAAGGCTTTACATACCTGGATTGCGCTCACGCCCTCAAATCTCAATTCCCGTTTCGTCCAAAAAACTGCAAATGGTCATTCTTACTAATTACTATTCATGCAAGCTAATATTTCAACTCGGGGTTATTCTTGGCTACCAAATTCCTAAGAAGCACTTTACTATAATTAGGACACCCCCGAGATTCAACCTCGGCTCTCAAAACAATCAACAACCAACAACAACATCAACAAACCCAATAAAACGCAATATGACCTATTTGGTCATCTTTCCAACATAAGGTTACAACTTCCGTTTCCAACTTCGTATTTCCAATTCAATCTCAACATATTAATCAAGATCATTACAATTCCATTCGAAAACATATCATAACATTTCTACCACGCATATACAAAATATACATAAAATATACAAAGCATACAAACTTTCACCAAACCACAATTTATTCAAAACTTCCAACTTCCAACATAAACTCCCATGACATATTTTTATCTTTCAATTCCATGAACAACTATCCATAATTGCATCTTACAACTTCATTTCCATAATTACATAAACAATAATAAAATCGCATACTTTCCGCAACAACTTAACAACCAATTCTTCAAGTTAACTTAAACCATTATTCTTCCATTTTCATCACAAGACTTCCACAACACAATTAACATACTAACTAATTTAATTAGCTTTCATTTCATACCAAATACCCCACGCTGCTACCTTCCATAATTTCCAACTTCCATCAATTCATTCTACTTTCATTTCTAACATGAATTTCATCATAACCATAACTAGAATACAATGCAAAATTCAACTTACCATAGCCATGCACCACACACACACACACGGCCACATCACACCACACACACTACGTTACACGCTTACACACACAAAATCACAATTCCATAATTTCCATGCAATTCCACTTATTCCAACATTCATAAATCTTCCATAACATTAAAGAAACATGAGATTCTTACCTTCTTCCAATGAGTTCTTCTTGCCAAAACAAGCTCTTTCTTGCCTTAAAAATTATACCAACTTGGGAGAGCATCTTAAACTTAGTATGAATTCAAGAAGAACCAATTTTTGAGTCAACAACCAAGCTCCAAGAATTTTTTTCTTTTCTTTTCCCCTCTTTCTTTCTCTTGGCCGGTGCTTCTTTCCTTTTTTCTTGATTTTTCTTTGGTTTTTCTTGAAATTTCTGAGAGCTTATCCCTTTATATAATTAATCACATGCACAAATAATTAATTTCCATGGACCTAAGCCTTGTTGGCCGGTTGGGCCTCCCCTTTGGGCCTTTGTTTTCTTATTTTTTGGCCCAATTCATTATAATTTCTTGTTTTGAAATTCCGAAATAAATTTCCAAAATTCCAATTTGCCCTTAGGCCTTCTCCATTGATTCCGCATTCAAACTTCCATAACTAACATACACATACTAAGAAAATCCAAACTTGACCTCATTCCGTGCAAGTCAAGGTTACTTCCAAATTTTCTTTGATACGCAAAAATGCCGGATGCGATAACATCCTCCCCCTTTAAAACATTCGTCCTCGAATGTTAATTCCAACCTCGTGGTAGATCAAATGACGGTCGGGGGAGGTCTACTTGCCATTTACGTACTTACCCTGATCGAAGAACTCGTAACGCTAGCCCTTCATTTTCAACTTCATCCATCTTTCTTCGACATCGCCGTATTAGAGTTGTTCCTACCGTCTCGGAACGGATATACGGCGGACGAACCTTAACCGAACCCCGAAGTCAAACGGACATCGGACGGAGTCATGTCCGAATCGACACGAAGCGCGGCCAGACGAATCATAATCCGACGTCGTCGTAAAGCGGTTTCAAAATCGAGCCGGACGTATGGGGGGGTATATCGACGGATCTATAGTCGAGTCGGACGTATTGAAATTTGTCGATTTCGAAATCGGGGTCGGACATGTAGACACATACACCGGACAGTTTCACCGTCGAGGTCGGATGTACGAGACGCATGTCGAGGACGGTCCGTGATCGAGGGGCGGACATACGTAAATATATCGGACGTATTCGTGGTGTCGAGTCGGATGTGCGAAGTTATCGACGGTTGAAATCGGAATCGACGTGCGGGCGGATGTATCGGACGAGAATCATGATCGGAGTTGGACGTACGGTATGTTCCGCGAGATACGTAATCGGATTCGAAGCACGGAGTGTAGCAAAACGAGCTCCACCGAAAGCGGGGTGCGAGGAAATATGGCGTCGTAATTGCGACCATAGTCAAACTGCCTTTTTAGAATCTCTAATCACTCCACATACTCAAATTCCACTTAAGTTATCTCAAATTCTTATTTAGCCTCCATATCCATATTTGTGAAAAATTCTTGACATACTTCCCAGGGGGGGTCACCCATCCCAGGATTACTCTGTCTCGCGCACGCTTAACTCCGGAACTTCCGTACATTCGGATGCGTTATCGCAATATCACCGCGTCAATTGCCTCATACGATCTTTGCCACATAATTTAGTAAGTTCGGCTCAAACCTTAATAAATTTTTCGTAAATTTTCGTAGCGGGTCCCAATTCTCGGGCCCAAACCACACAATTACCATATTGCCCTTCTGGATCCCTCAATATCTACTTCCACTCGTACTCATGATTATCTTTCACCCGGGGTTTCTAGATTCATACTTCTGCCGGGGACATCTCAGTTGCCCTTACTGTTACTAAATAATATCTTACAGAAATCATACATACATAAGAAATTCTAGGAAACCCATATACTTATAAAATACTCAATTTCGAATCTGACCTGGGGAGTCGCCGGTGAGAGGTGTGTCCACCATCATCCTCGGCTCCGTTCGAAGGCTTCCCTACCTACCCGGTCTCCACTATAACCAAGATCCGAATCGAAGGGTATCGAGTGGACGACCGTACAAATCCCGCTCACCGGTGACCAAATCAAAGAGAAAGCGCAGCACTCTCCGAGGTAGCCGGCCGATAACAATGTGCTCACGATCGTAACAATCGGCGTACCATAGGAAATCCCTCCTCCGTGGTCCCAAGGCCCGACAGTTCCGCTCATAACTATCCTCCTCCGTGGAGGCAGCCCCGAGGGGGTCATCGCCCGATCCTCCGAAATATCCGTGTCATAACCATCCTCCACGGATCCTCTCGCTTCCGTGGACGGAGACTCGACAGAGTCATACGGGTCCTCGCACGGATCCGTGTCGTAGCTATCCTCCGGCGATCCTCCGAGGGGTCCGTATCGTAGCCGCCCTCCACGGAATCCCTCTCGCTTCCGGGAGTCAACATCTCCTCGAGGGATCGTCGCCGATCCTCCGAAGGATCGGTATCATAATCGCCCTCCGCGGGATCCTCCGATCCGATCCGTCTCGATCGAGTAACCGGCCCGCCGCCCCCGCCCGTGACATCCTCGTCTTTCTTGGCACCCCCATCCTCATCATCCAAGCGCCCTCTTCATTTTTATCAACCTACAATCACCGCAGAGAGGGTCGTAAGGGTCAACCTCCCCAAAATACCGACGTTGTCGCTCTTCGGAGCCTGGTACAGACATACAGCAATTCGTTGGTAGACCCACCCTATTACATACGGCTCTCTATCGCACGATCTAAGATTCCAAGAAAGCGTGAGAATATAACATCCTAGATGTCTCGTAGCTTCCTCGTTTATGGATGTGGGGCCCAACACACCGATAAACAAGACTCTACTAGACACGGCTGCGCGTACATTCCGAGAACCGACCGCTCGATACCACTTTTGTCACGACCCAACCCCGTGGCCGTGGATCGGTGTCCTACTGACACCCATACGTACCTCGCTAACGTATCCGACATACCAAATGCTAATTCCGTTTAAACATACATAAATCCACACAGATATAAGGTGCGTCGCATGAACATACATATACACATATACATACTGAAACCTGTACAGAAGCCGCTAGGGCCATTATATCAGACAAAATCACATATCGCACATAATCATAATCGGATCCGAATCGAGATACGAACGTATCCCGCCCGCACATCCGAGGGACGCGGTGAACAACGGTGAACAGGTGCACGAATCACAGAACCGGCCCGGCGCGAAGAAGGAAGCATTGAGACATCCACGAACAGATCCATGAGAAACCATATACATACGTACCGACATACGTACGTAATCAAACCTCCAAGTAGTTCAAGATAAGTCGATCGAGAATAGGCGATCATATCGCACGTAGTATCCGTAATCGTTCCGCAGGTCGAATAATATTCGATTCGTAAAGACAAGCCATAATGCTCATTAGTTAGCGGACTTAACATAATTAAAAGTTATCTACGAAAAGTACGTAAACGTATCGACTTGGACCTTACCTAAGTTTCATTGTGGGCCCACCTCGACCCAATCATAATAAAGTACGTAATTTATAGATAATGAACCTTAGGGGAGTCGTCCATAATCATTTTAGAGTGTTTCGACTCCATTTATGGAAGTTGCATACTTATAGGTCGATCTAGAGGAAATTGGTTCAATCTTTATTGAATGGTTTGGCGCTATTTCAATCTTGGATTCGAGAAGCAAGAATACATTCGGGGGCTCGCTTTCAAGCCCGTTAGACTCGTAACATGCCAAAGAATAAAGGGCAAGGCTTTACATACCCTCGGATTGCGCCTTACGCTCCTCAAATCTCAATTCCCGTTTCGTCCAAAAAACCGCAAATGGTCATTCTTACCAATTACTATTCATGCAAGCTAATATTTCAACTTGTTATTCTTGGCCACCGAAAATTCGGCAAAGACTTCCCCTATAATTAGGACACCCCCGAGATTCAACTCGGCTCAAAACAATCATCAACAACAACCAACAACAACATCAACAAACCCAATAAAACGCAATATGACCTATTTGGTCATCTTTCCAACATAAGGTTATAACTTCCGTTTCCAACTTCGTATTTCCAATTCAATCTCAACATATTAATCAAGATCATTACAATTCCATTCGGAAACATATCATAACATTTCTACCACGCATATACAAAATATACATAAAATATACAAAGCATACAAACTTTCCACCAAAACCACAATTTATTCGAAACTTCCAACTTCCAACATAAACTCCCATGACATATTTTTATCTTTCAATTCCATGAACAACTATCATAATTGCATCTTACAACTTCATTTCCATAATTACATAAACAATAATAAAATCGCATACTTTAGAGAATAAACTTAACAACCAATTCTTCAAGTTAACTTAAACCATTATTCTTCCATTTTCATCACAAGACTTCCACAACACAATTAACATACTAACTAATTTAATTAGCTTTCATTTCATACCAAATACCCCACTTGCTACCTTCCATAATTTCCAACTTCCATCAATTCATTCTACTTTCATTTCTAACATGAATTTCATCATAACCATAACTAGAATACAATACAAAATTCAACTTACCATAGCCATGCACCACACACACACACACACGGCCACATCACACCACACACACTACACGGCTTACACACACAAAATCACAATTCCATAATTTCCATGCAATTCCACTTATTCCAACATTCATAAATCTTCCATAACATTAAAGAAACATGAGATTCTTACCTTCTTCCAATGAGTTCTTCTTGCCAAAACAAGCTCTTTCTTGCCTTAAAAATTATACCAACTTGGAGAGCATCTTAAACTTAGTATGAATTCAAGAAGAACCAATTTTTTTGAGTCAACAACCAAGCTCCAAGAATTTTTTCTTTTCTTTTCTCCTCTTCTTTCTTGGCCGAATTGCTTCTTTCCTTTTTTTCTTGATTTTTCTTTGGTTTTCTTGAAATTTCTAGAGAGCTTATCCCTTTATATAATTAATCACATGCACAAATAATTAATTTCCATGGACCTAAGCCTTGTTGGCCGGTTGGGCCTCCCTTGGGCCTTTGTTTTCTTATTTTTTTTTTTTTGGCCCAATTCATTATAATTCTTGTTTTGAAATTCCAAAATAAATTTCTAAAATTCCAATTTTGCCCTTAGGCCTTCTCCATTGATTCCGCATTCAAACTTCCATAACTAACATACACATACTAAGAAAAATCCAAACTTGACCTCATTCCGTGCAAGTCAAGGTTACTTCCAAATTTTCGGATACGCAAAAATGCCGGATGTAACACTTATGATTTTGTTGGCATGGAATATTAAGGAAAAATTTGGGGTTAAAAGTGAATATTGGAAAGCTAAAATTCATGAAATAAAAATGGCCAAGTGGCGGCACATGGGTGTGGGCCATGGGCCACATGGATGTTTTATATATGTGATTAGAAGATGACTAATTAAAGCACCTTCATCATTCTCACCCTTAGAAAATTCAAGAAACTTGGAGAAAACCAAAGGAGCCATATTCGGCCAAGGCAAGCTAAAATGGAAGACCATGAATAGTGATCACAAAAATTATTTTCTTCTAGCGAAGCCAACCAATTGGAAGGTCCTTATTAACGTGCTTAAAAATTGACAATCATGTTGTTGCTTCATAATTTAAACTCACGTTGACAGTATTGTATTTCGTATTTTTGTACGTCGGATTATTCGCAAGCTGAGGTGGGGCCCACACATTGAGATTTTTTTGGGACATGCGACAATTTATATGAATCACATATGTGAAGTTAAACATAGCTCGAAGGACCCTTGAGCCAAATCAAAGTGGAAGTCCTCCAAGCAAATATTTTTAAGTAACGTTTTCGGGTGATCTAACTTGAGGGCATAAACGGTATTATAAGTTTGGAATTTGGAAATATACCAAAGATAGAAGTTGTATATAATTGAATTAGCTTTCCAACCATAGGTCGTGGGCCCACAGGTGACATCGGGATAAGGAGATATAGACGTTTTAAGACGAAAAGGTCAGTGGGCTAGGCCCAAACCGGGCCCAATCGGGTTAGGCTCATGACCCATACCTATTTAAGTGAAATTTCAGCCCTTGCCTCTCATTTTTCGGACGAAGAACACACGAGAAATTCTGGAAAGAGAGAGAGAGAAGAGCCTTGGAGAGAAGAAAAACTAATTTTGACCAAAATCGAGCCCCGAATTAGAAGCCCATGAAGAGAAAAGTGTTGTCTGTACGCCGCGTTGTCTTCAATTTGAGCTAAACATCAACCAAGGAGAAGAGTGATAACGTGGGGGATGCATGCTTAAGGTATGAATACGGTTCCTTTTCATTATTAACGAGTTTATTTAGAATTTTAACGGATTAGCACGGACGGAATAGTACGATAAATTCGTGTGTTGGTGTTGAATTATGGAAGGAGACTTGAAGAGAATTTTGGATGAAAATAAATGTATTTACCTTGTAAAATGTGAAGGCTGTTGTTATTGATGTTGTTCATATGAATTTCGACTCCTTTACGAAAATAAAATTATTAAATAGTTATATCGCAAATTTGGTTGGTTGAGAAATTTAGAAAATAGTGTGCGGGCTGTTTTATGGCATACGTCGGTATTGGAAATGATGTTAATACTATTGGTATTGTTGTTGATGTTATTGGTTCTTGAATTGAGAATTCGGGCTAGGCATATAAACGGGGAAATGTTGCCCAAATTTACGTAGACAAATGCTAACTTAGGATTGAATTCCTAAGTTCCTATAGCTAATGTTTGGTATTTATTGACGTATTGTAGATCTTGGGGAGCCCGAGACTTGAGTTTGTATTAGCTTAGGAAGCGGACGAGGTATGTGAAGCATACCCTTTCTTTCTTTTGGCATGTCTTAGTGTAAGTAAGCTATGATACGATCCTCGGGGTAACTCTACTCTTATGATCCGAGCATGTTTACGATCCTTATCCACCTCTTAGTGTTAGCATTCTTAATGTGGTAGAACTATGGTCTTTATGTCTTTGTATGATTGAATTCAAATGTGGTATAAAGAGTTTTGCTCCAAAAAGGATTTTTATGTTAAAAATGTCCGTAACTTTCATAGACGGAACCGGATTGCTTTGATATGCTCGCAAATGATTCTATAACGTGTAATGACGTTAACTTTCATGGGCGGGCCCGGATTGGTTTGATGCATATCCGTGGTCCCCGAGATTTTCCTTTGTATAGTCCTAACGACTTTTTTTTGAAAGAACTTAATATGATTTCCGTTTTAACTCTCGAGCGCCGACTACTTACTTATCCATTGAGTACCGTAATGATGATGTGTGTGCATATGGTTTCTCACTACTACTCTGCTCGTGCAAGCCTCAATATGTCTTTAATCGAGTCCCGGGCCCGGTATGTATTCGTGCACGAGTTCTTGCATTATTCACCGAGTCCCTCATAGGGGCGGGTACGGTATATATATGTATGATGATGCGATGATATGGGGATGGCGGCCATGATGGCATATGATGATCTCATTCACCGAGTCCCTCATGAGGGGCCGGGTACGGTATATATATATATATATATATATATATGATATGACGATATGATGATATTATGATCTTATTCACCGAGTCCCTCGCTACTAGGGTCGGGTACGGGTATATATATATATATATATATATATATATATATATATATATATGATGACATGATGATATGATATTGACATGCATGATATATGTCTCTACGGCAAGTCATTTGATTTTCTGGTTATCATACTTGTTCCTGTAATGCCCAGTTCGGTTATGATCCTGTTTACTGTATTCCATGCTTTACATGCTCAGTACATATTCCGTACTGACCCCCTTTCTTCGGGGGCTGCGTTTCATGCCACGCAGGTGTATACAGACGAGTAGAAGATGTTCCAGCTGGATTGGCGAGCTCCATTTCCTCCGGAGTGCTGCCGAGTCAGAGTGCTTTTGTTATGGTATCTGGAGTTATGTTAGAGACTTTGCAGACAGTGTCATGTATATAAGATGTCAGTTTTGTAAGCGGCTATGTAAGCCGATGTATTATTATGCATTGTGTTACAAGTTTCATATATTCTGATTTTATTTGATTTGAGAAAGATGAAAAGCATATTGTTCTTCGAAAAGCTTTCCTTGTGCATTCGTATGATTTTAAGGGCCCGCATGGTTATGAGTATAACGAGAGTCAGCGGGTTCGCTCGGCCCTAAGTAAGGGTCGGGTGCCCATCACGCCCTATCGGAAATTAGGGTGTGACACTTTGTGGGTTTAGCTAGCTATTACCATCGCTTCGTGAAGGGTTTTGCTGCTATTGCTTTATCTTTAACCAGATTGACTCAGAAGAAGGTTCCCTTCCAGTGGTCAGATGATTGTGAGGAGAGCTTTCAAAAGCTCAAGCTTCTTTTGACTTCAGTCCCAATCTTAGCATTACCCATGGAGGGTAAGGATTTCACAGTCTATTGTGATGTCTCCCGTGTGGGTTTGGGTGCTGTGTTGATGTAGGAGGGTAGAGTGATAGCTTATGCTTCCTGTCAATTAAAGATTCATGAGAAAAATTACCCTACCCATGATTTGGAGTTATTGGCCGTAGTCTTCTCTTTGAAGATTTGAAAGCATTATTTGTACAGTGTTCATTATGAGATTTTCACCGATCACCGTAGTCTTCAGCATGTGTTTTCCCAGAGATATCTTAATTCCAGGCAGCACCGATGGATGGAGCTCTTGAAGGACTATGATATCTCTATTCTTTATCATCCCGGAAAAGCCAATATGGTAGCTGATGCCTTGAGTCGCAAGGTAGTGAGCATGAAGAGTTTAGCTCGATTGATTGTTTCCGAGCGTCTGTTGGCCATGGAGGTTCAGACTTTAGCCAATAGTTTCGTTCGCCTTGATATTTCAACCCTAGGCAGGATTTTGGCTTGTGTAGAGGTGAGGTCGTCTTAATTGGATCGGATCAGGACTCATCAGTTTGAGGATGCTCAGTTGAGCAAGATTTTAGATAGAGTTTTGAGAGGTGAGGCCAAAGCCGTGACCGATTCTTAGGTAATTTTGAGGATTAAGGGACGCGTGTGCGTTCCTCGTGGTGATTTGATTCAGTTGATTTTGTCTGAGGCTCATAGCTCTCGCTATTCCATTCATCCAGGGGTGACTAAGATGTACTGTGATTTGAGACAGCACTATTGGTGGCGTCGGATGAAGAGAGATATAGTTGATTTCGTGGCTAAGTATGGTAATTGTCAATAGGTAAAGTATGAGCACCAGCGACCCGGTGATGTGCTTCAGAGGATGCCCATTCCCAAGTGAAAGTGGGAGAGGATTACCATGGATTTTGTTGTGGGTCTTCTGAAGACCCTGGGCAAGTTTGACTCTATTTGAGTAATAGTTGATCGGTTGACTAAGTCCGCTCACTTTGTTCCTGTTCAGGTTTCCTATACCATAGAGAAGTTAGCCAATTTGTACATTTGGGATATTATGAGATCGCATGGGGTTCCTATTTCTGTTGTATCAGATCGGGGTACTATCTTCACTTTCCAATTTTGGAGGGCGTTTCATGAGGAGTTGGGTACCCGATTGGATCTCAGAACAACTTTTCATCCCCAGACCGATGGCCAGTCCGACCGGACCATTCAGGTGCTCGAGGATATATTGAGATTGTGTTATTAATTTTGGTGGTTATTGGGATCAACACTTACCATTGATAGAGTTTGCGTACAATAACAGTTATCATTCGAGTATTGGCATAGCGCCTTTTGAGGTTTTGTATAGTAGGAGATGTAGATCTCCGGTTGGCTGGTTTGATGGGTTCAAGGCTCGACCTTGGAGTACGGATCCGGTGAGAGAGTCCCTTGATAGAGTGAGAGTTATTCAGGCTAAGCTTTTGGCAGCTCAGAGTCGGCAAAAGATGCATGCGGACCGAAAGGTCCGGGATTTAGAGTTCTTGTTGGTGACCTGGTTCTATTGAAGGTTTCACCCATGAAGGGTGTTATGAGGTTTAGTAAGAGGGGCAAGTTGAGCCCCAGGTATACTGGTCCATTTGAGATATTTGACCGTGTGGGTGATGTAGCTTATGAGTTGGCATTGCCACCAGGCTTGGCGGGAGTTCATCCGATTTTTCATGTTTCAATGTTGAAGAAGTACCATGCCGACGGTACCTACATTGTTCGTTGGGATTCTATATTATTTGATGAGAATTGGACTTATGAGGAGGAACCTATCGCGATCTTAGATAGGCAGGTTCGAAAGTTGAGGTCGAAAGAGATTGCTTCTGTGAAGGCGAAATGGAAGCACCGTCCTGTTGAGGAGGCTACTTGGGAGATCGAGTCCGACATGCGTAGTCGATATCCCCTGTTGTTCACTGATTCAGGTATTCCCGTTTCTTTTCTCTTCTTCGCTCGAGGACGAGTGACGGTTCAATTGGTATCTGATGTAACGATCCGTTTGGTCGTTATAGTCTTTTTGGAATTTTCATCCTTTTTCGAGCTTGGTTAGCTCACTTTTGACCCGAGAAAATAGTTGGCACACTTCCCGAGGTGTCTAGATCGAATTCGAATAACTTTTTGTGAAATATGGGCTTAAAGTGAAAAAAAGCTGACCCAAAGTTGACTTTTGGGTAAACGGACGTTTTTCATAAATCTATTGATTCCGAGAGGTCCGGATAGTCGTTTAGAACTTCTGTGTATATCTAGTTCAGTTCCTAATGCACTCGGATACATTTTGGGACTTGGGTTGGGAAATTGGAATTAAGGTATCGGGGATTGACTCGATCAACGAGACCTCCGTTAGGAATTTCGAGGCCACGAGCGCGTTCGTAGCGTGTTTTTATGTGTGTCTATGTGTATGGTATGTGAGTAGATGGCCTCGGGAATTAGTCAAAAAATTGAATTGAATTGTGAAACTTGGGTGGATTTACAACGGTGTCGGCTTTGGCGGCACTGAAGACGCCGGCAAATGTGACCGCTAGAGCGGTCCCCCGTTCTTTGGAGCGGTTCAGGCCAATTGGGCTTAACCGCTGGAGCGGCACCGCTGGAGCGGCCTAGGTGTCGCGGAAGGGGGTGACAAGCTGTGAGTTCATTTAATGAAGTGTTAAAAGCCTTTAGTCCCTCATTTAGTACCATTACGAAAATAGAGCTCTTGGGATTTGTTCTTAGAGGTTATTGGTGAAGATTCTTGGTGGTAAGTTGTCCTAATCCTCTTTACTAAATCCTTGTTCCTAATCATCACATATTCTTCTTTCCTTAGTAATTCCTTGTTAATGGAAGATAAAAGTAGAGTTAATGAATGCTCTATCTAGGCTTATTAATAATGAAATTGATGGATTTTATGCTAGATTTTGATGAATCTAAGGTTGTCAATCATTTATCTTCCATTATTAGAGTTGAATTCTTGAATCAAAGAATTAGGGTTATACCCAAAATTGGGGGTTTTGCTTCAATTTCGAAATTAGGGGATTCCATGAGTCTAATTAGCAATTAGTGGTTAGTTTATGACCACCTAGTGCTTAATTTGATATTTTACTCCTGAATTTCCCGTTTTGACCTTGTGGGGCCCGTTTTCCCAAATTCTAGGTGTTACATCTCAAAGATTTTGGATTTGTTGCATTGTGAGTAGACCAACGCGAGCTTAAGATGAACATGAAATCCTTACGAGATAAAGGAGAGTATTTGATAACCTTAAGTGCATAGCATGAGATTTTGAAGTCATACGAATCGGTGGAACTAAGTTCGTCAAAGAAAGTGAAACGCAAGTTATGTTGACAAGGTTTCATAACAGTTGAGCTAATAATTATTTAGTAACGTCTTGAGGAGGAGCTATAGTACTCCTTAGATGGTTAATGAAGTGTTATGCGAGTGCCAATAAGGTTCCATAAGGATTGGAGGCTAAACAAATCGACGGGAATGAGTTTCGAAAAAAATTGAATTGTACGGCCACTTCTACGGACCGTATAAATTTATACAACCCGTATAATGGTCCGTATAACCCTTCTAGAGAAGGGTAATTCCATGATGGGATTATACGGTCCATTTATACGGACCATATAAGTTATACGGACCGTATAAATGGTCGTATAATCGGGTCGGGCCAGTTTTTTATTTTTTTATTTTTTTTATGGACGACCCTTGATCATTTATTTCATTTCCAACATTTCCCCAAGTCTTAAAAGCTCTAGAACCTCCCTCCAAGCATATCCACACAACCCAAGAGAGATCATAGATCAAATGGAGAGAATCAAAGGATCCAAGTGTTGGAAGGCTCACTAGGGTTTGGAGAACTCAAGATTTTCTTTGGTGTTGAAGTTGGGGTTTCACTCAAGTGAATAATTTGATTCAAAGCTTGCTCTTGTGTGATTAAGGTGATTTTTTTATAGTTGTTTCCATGTTATTAAGAATGTCTAGTTGTTGAATAACTTGATTGAGCGAAAGAAAGCAAAAGAGGAAGTTCAAAGGTGGGTTGATGATGTTATGGGTAATAGATTGACTTGAGTTTTAATTGTTGGAGTACTTTGGTTACAATCTTGCTATGAATGGTAGTAATGATGATGAGGAAGTGTGGTATACGAGTGTATATAGAGTTGTATTCTAATTGTTGTTGTGTGTTTGTTATGAAAAGGAGTTGTGGGCATGTAATGAAGTCTCTTAATTACAAAATTGATGATAATGTCACTGTTGATTGGGAGCTATTTTATGATACAACGGGAGTCAATAAAACAGAGGAAATGTTGCCCAATTTTGCTAGCTCATGAATTATTCTAGTTTGAACTTATGAGTGTCTTTAAGACTTAACCTTAGTATGATACTTTTAAATGTAGATCTTGTGAACGTGGAACGAGAACGCTAAGAGATTAAGGAGACATTAAGGTATGTTAAGGCTATTCCTTCTTCATTTTGGCATGATCCTATGTTATGAGCCAATAAACGATTAAATGAGCTTCCATATTACTCTACTCTTAGAAGCACTAGGAGTATTTCAGTCTTTTATGTCCCTATACCCCGTATGATTGTTCCTTCTGTTCATATGTCTTGAGATTACTTATGTTGAAGATGTTAGCTCCAAAGTTGTCCATCGGAGGTAATATGACCTTATGTCACTCTGAGAGTTCTATGTATACATTTTAGTTGTGCATTGCATTCATATATATATATGCATATTGACCTGTGACCAGAAGGCGTTATATACACGTATATTATATGTACATGGGGTATGCGAAAATGGATAGGCGTTATATACGCATTACCACCTGATCAGCTGGTGGACCTTGATGATGATATATGGATTGGGACGTACGTTCCTCGGCATTATTATATGATATGTGGATTAGGCCGTACGTTCCTCGGCACTATTATATGGGATATGGATCAGGCTGAATGTTCCTCAGTACTATGACCTATATTTATATACATGAGCACGATTATCATTGAGAGCATGCAGATTATGCGCCCACAGAGGCATTGTCAGTTATACAGATACTTATTCATACAAATCTATGCAGATAGTCAGTTTCGCTTTGAGTTCAAGATTCCGTTCTTGATTCTTATGCTTATGCTTATGTTAATCTTATGCCTTACATACTCAGTGCATTGTCCGTACTGACTCTCCTATTGCTCGGGGGGGGTCGTGTTCATGCCCGCAGGTGCAGGTAGACAGACAAGTGGTCCAGCTCTGTAGGACCGCTGTATCTAGTTGTGGTTAGTGCGCTCCATTTGATCCGGAGCTGCAATTTATTTTGGTATGCCATTCTTTTGAGATGTGTATGCATATTGGTATGACGGGGCCCGTCCCATCCTTTCTGCAGCTTGATATTCCAGTAGAGTGGTCTGTAGATAGGTGTATGTGTATGTTAGATGATGTAGCCTTGTCGGCTCCTATTCTTTTGTGTATATTATATGTAGTGGCCTAGTTGGCTTGCACTGTTGTTTCAGCTTGTATGTATGTAAATGTACAGAGTTCATGATTTCACCCCTTCATGAGGCAGTATGAGATCAGTTTAAGTCACTTATGGGCCTTTGATGTTCAGTATGGTTCAGATATGAGTATAGGGGTGTTTGGCCATTAGAGGTCAGACACTCGTCACGACTCATCGGTTTGGGTGGTGACAGAAGTGTTATCAGAGCAGTTCCGTCCTAGGGCTGTCTACAGAACGTGTCTAGTAGAGTCTTATTTATGGGTGTGTTGTGCGCCACCCTTATAAACAAGAGGCTACAGGACATTTAGAATGATTTCATTCTTTTCACTCTTAGATCGTGCGATAGAGTCATGAGTTAAGAGTTTGACTTCTGATGATTTGTTCTGATTTCAGCGATGCCTCGCAAGAACGCTACAGCTTCCCAGAAGGGCAAGGGAGTGTCTGGTGAGGCCACTAACCGTACTCAGCGGACTACTGGGCTCCGAATGAGATTCAGAGTGAGAACACCTGAGACTTCACATACCCCGCCTCCAGCACCTGCCCCAGTTCCTCAGCTAGATGCACCGGGCCAGGATGTGCGGGATGCTGTACAGTTATTGACTAGTGTTGATCAAGCAGATAGGGCTGGTAGTTTGAGGGTTAAGACTTTCCTCGGATTAGACCCTCCAGAGTTTTCAGTGATAAAGCAAAATATGGACCCCCAGGATTTCATTGATGGTATGCAGAGGACCTTGAGGGTTATGCACGCGGATGAGGTCAAGTCTGTAGAGTTGGCTTCGTGAGGCCCCGTGATATTGCGATCTTGTGGTATCAGACTTGGGAGCTATCTAGGGGAGAGAATGCCCCTCCAGCTGTTTGGCAAGAGTTTTCAGATGCTTTTATTCGCCATTATTTACCTCCAGAAGTCCGACGAGCCAGAGCAGATAGGTTTCTGTGTATCGAACAGGCCAGTATGAGTGTCCAGGAGTATTGTGTGTACTTTGATTCTATAGTTAGATATGTTCTAGCCATGGGAGCTGAGATGGAGGACAAAGTTCACCGTTTTGTGGCGGGTATAGGGCCGCATTTGATAGATGCTTGTACGATTGCCGCATTATAGCCGGGCATGGATATCTCCCGTGTACAGGCATATGCACAGAATTTGGAGGACCGCAAGCATCAGCGGAGGACAGAGCGTGACTGTGACCGGGGCCATGGAAAAAGGGCCAGATCTTTAGATATCGTGGGTTAGTCCAGGGGAGGACAGAGACAGCAGTATCCCCGATATCCATTCCATTCTGCAGGGAGTGCACCTCTGCGATTTTTAGGTCCGAGATTTGATCGGTCTTTTTATTTCGGAGCCGATCTGAGTTCTAGAGCTTCGGGTTCTCAGCATAGACCAGAGTCAGGCCAGATGAGACCCCTTTTGTCGCGGTGTGCCCAGTGTGGCAAGTTACACACAGGTCAGTGTCGGCTGGGATCAGATGTTTATTATGTTTGTGGCCAGCCAGGTCATAGAATGCGGCAGTGTCCGATGAGAGAGAGTGGGGGTATGGTTCGGCCTACAGGGTCTATGGCTGGATCTTCTTCTGTAGTACGCCCTTCAGGGCAAGGTTCTCAGACACCAGCAGGACGTGGCAGAAGGAGAAGTGAAGAGTCTAGCTCGAGTGGGCCTCGTACCGTGTTTATGCATTGGGTGGTAGGCAGGATCGTGAGTTGTCTCCTGATGTCGTCACAGGTATATTATCAGTCGCCTCCTATGATGTATATGCACTGATTAACCCCGGTTCCACTTTATCTATGTTACTTCATTTGTCGCCGGCAAGTTTGGGATAGAACCTGAATCGATTAAATCGTTTGAGGTGTCGACACTAGTGGGTGATCCAGTTATAGCTAGGCGGATATATCGAGACTGTGTAGTGATAGTTTGTAGTCACCGTACCTTAGCACATTTGATTGAGCTTGATACGATTGATTTCGATGTGATCATGAGTATGAATTGGTTGGCTTCCTGTTACGCTAATGTTGATTGCAGAACGAAGGTAGTTCGATTCCAGTTTCCGGGTGAGCCAGTCCATGAGTAGAAGGGCAAGCCTGCTTCGCCGAGGGGTAGGTTTATTTCCTACCTTAAGGCAAGGAAGATGATTAGAAAGGGGTACATTTATCACTTGGTTCAGGTTCAGGACGTACAAGCAGAGTCACCGACCCTTCAGTCTGTTCATGTGGTTAATGAGTTCCCAGAGGTGTTTCCAGATGAGCTTCCAGGCATTCCGCCAGAGCGAGAGATTGATTTCACTATCGATTTATTGCCAGATACTCAGCCAATATCTATTCCTCCTTATAGAATGGCACCTGCGGAGTTGAAAGAATTCAAAGAGCAGTTAAGGGATTTACTTGAGAAGGGTTTTATTAGGCCCAGTACATCGCCGCGGGGAGCAATGGTATTATTTGTAGAAAGAAGGATGGCTCCTTATGAATGTGTATTTATTATAGGCAATTGAATAAGGTGACCGTAACGAATAAATATCCACTCCCGGGAATTGATGACTCGTTTGATCAGCTACGAGGTGCCAAATACCTCTCAAAAATAGACTTGAGATCGGGATATCATCAAGTTAGGGTGTAGGAGGAAGACATTCCGAAAACGACATTCAGAACCAGATATAGGCATTATGAGTTTCGTGTTATGTCATTCGGATTAACTAATGCTCCAGCTGTGTTCATGGACTTGATGAATCAAGTATTTAGGCCCTTTCTAGATCTGTTCGTGATTGTGTTTATAGATGATATTTTGGTTTATTCACTGTCAGAGGCGGAACATGCAGAACATTTACGAGTAGTGCTTAGAGTCCTTCGAGACAGAGAGTACGTATGCTAAGTTCTCTAAGTGTGAGTTCTGGTTGAACTCTGTGATTTTTCTCGGCCACATTATTTCAGATGAAGGCATTAGAGTAGATACTCAAAAGATTGAAGCTGTAAAGAATTGGCCAAGGCCCATGACACCAACGGAGATACGTAGTTTCTTAGGTCTGGCTGGTTATTAAAGAAGGTTCGTAGAAGGGTTTTCTTCTCTTTTGGACCCATTGACCAAGTTGACTAAAAAATCAGCCAAGTTCCAGTGGACAGATGCATGTGAGCGGAGTTTTCAGATATTGAAGGATAAGTTGACCTCAGTACCCATCTTGACTCTTCCAGAAGGAATAAATGGCTATGTGATATATTGTGATGCTTCGGGTATTGGTTTGGGATTTTTATTGATACAGCACGGTGAGGTTGTTGCCTACGCTTCTAGACAGCTGAAGAAGCACGAGAAGAATTATCCAACTCAGGATCTCGAGTTAGCTGCGGTGATCCATGCTTTGAAATTGTGGATACATTATCTATACGGTGTCCATGTTGATATCTATACTGATCATAAGGGCCTCCAGTATATCTTTAAGCAAAAGGACTTGAATTTACATCAGAGGCGGTGGCTATAGTTGTTGAAAGATTATGATGTCAATATTAAATCGTACCATTCTGGAAAGGCTAATGTAGTAGCCGATGCTCTTAGTCGTAAATCCATGGGTAGTCTAACCGATGTGCGAGTGGAGAAAAGAGAGATAGTTCGTGAAGTTCGCCGGGACAGGGGCTATCCTTGGAGTTCCCCGTGGACTCGAGTGATACGGGAGTTACAATTCGTGATGCGGCGATGTCATCCTTGGTAGCCAATATAAAGGAACGTCTGTATAAAGATCCTGTTCTAGTCCATTATCGGGATACAGTTCCTCAAAAAGAAAAGACACCTTTCGTGATTACAGGAGATGGAGTGCTCAGGTATCGAGGTAGATTATGTGTTCCTAACATTGCGGTGCCTTCGTCGACAGTTATGGGGAAGCCCATTATTCTCGCTATTCTATCCATCCGGGCAAAACAAAGACGTATCATGATCTCAAAGAAGTTTATTGGTAGGATGGCATGAAAAGAGATGTAGCGGAGTTTGTCGCTCAGTGTCCAAATTGTCAGCAAGTTAAAATAGAACATCAGAAGCCTGGAGGTTTAGTACAGGCTATGGAGATCCTAACATGGAAATGGGAGGTAATTAATATGGATTTCATTACAGGGTTGCCCTGTACTCAGCAGAAGTATGATTCAATATGGGTCATAGTTGATAGGCTTACAAAGTTAGCTCATTTCCTACCTATCAGAACTACTTATTCAGTACCAAGATTATGCGAAGCTTTATCTTAAGGAGATTGTACGACTTCATGGTGTCCCTACAACCATTATTTCAGATAGAGGGGCACAGTTCACGGCTAATTTCTGGAGATCTTTTCAGGATGGATTGGGGACTCAGGTGAGTCTTAGTACCGCTTTTCACCCGCAGATAGATGGACAAGCAGAGCGTACTATACAGACCTTTGAGGATATGCTGAGGGCTTGTGTACTTGATTTTCAAGGTACCTGGGATGACCATTTGCCTCTTATTGAATTTGCTTACAACAACAGTTACCATTCCAATATTCAAATGGCTCCTTATTAGGCTTTGTATGGATGAAGATGTAGATCCCCTATAGGATGGTTTGATGTTGGAGAAAATCAGTGAGTTGGCCCAGATTTGATACAGCAAGCAGTTGACAATGTAAAAGTAATTCAGGAAAGATTGCTAGCGGCTCAGAGTCGACAGAAATCCTATGCAGATAATCGACAATGCAAGTTAGAGTTTGAGGTAGGCGATTGGGTCTTCTTGAAAGTTTCGCCTATGAAAGGAGTAATGAGATTTGGAAAGAAAGGAAAATTAATCCCTCAATACATAGGACCATACAGAATTATTCGTACAGTGGGTAAGGTGGCATACGAGTTAGAGCTACCTTCTGCGTTGGAGTCTGTGCATCCAGTTTTTCATGTGTCGATGCTTCGTAAGTGTATTGGGGATCCTTCCAGAATTGTACCTGTAGATGATGTTCAAGTCACCGAGCAACTATCCTACGAAGAAGTTCCCATTGCCATTATACATGGGCAAGTACGGAGACTCAGAACTGTAGCTTCAGTTAAAGTCTTATGGATGAAATAATAATAGAGAGGAAATGACGTGGGAAGCGAAAGAAGATATGAAGTTCAAGTACCCACATTTATTTCCACCTACAGAGGAGACTCAGGCTGAGACACCATTTTCCTCAGGTATGTAATGCTTTCTTTGATGTTTTCTTGATCGTGTATGGCCATGGTGGTTGTTGTAGCTCTGTGAGGTGATATATTTTGGGTTGTTGTGATAGGATGGTAGTGGCATATTATAGGGGAAACTCTGGCGAAATTTTTATAGAATCCCCAAGAGTCTAACATTCGAGGACGAATGCTCCTAAGAGGGGAGGGGGGGGGGGGGAGAGAATGTTACATCTTAGAGATTTCGGATTTGTTGCATTGTGAGTAGACCAACGCAAGCTTAAGATGAACATGAAGTCCTTATGAGATAAAGGAGAGTATTTGATAACCTTAAGTGCGTACCATGAGATTTTGAAGTCATACAAATTGGTGGAACTAAGTTCGTCAAAGAAAGTGAAACGCAAGTTATGTTGAGAAGGTTTTGTAACAATTGAGCTAATAATTATTTAGTAATGTCTTGAGGAGGAGCTATAGGGATCCTTAGATGGTTAATGAAGTGTTATGCGAGTGCCAATAAGGTTCCATAAGGATTGGAGGTTGAACGAATCGACGGGAATGAGTTTCGGAAAAATTTAAGTTGTAGGGCCACTTATACGGACTGCATTAATTTATATGGCCCGTATAATAGACCGTATAACCTTTCCAGAGAAGGTTAATTCCATGGTGGGATTATACGGTTCATTTATAAGGACCGTATAAGTTATACGGACCATATAAATGGTTGTATAATCGGGTCGGGCCAGTTTTAATTTTTTTTTTTATATATGGACGACCCTTGCTCATTTCTAATATTTCCCCAAGTCTTAAAATCTCTAGAACCTCCCTCCAAGCATATCAACACAACCCAAGAGAGGTCATAGATCAAATAGCAAGAATCAAAGGATCCAAGTGTTAGAAGGCTCACTAGGGTTTGTAGAACTTAAGATTTTCTTTGGTGTTGAAGTTGGGGTTTCACTCAAGTGAATGATTTGATTCAATGCTTTCTATTGTGTGATTAAGGTTAATTTTTATACTTGTTTCCATGTTATTAAGAATGTCTAGATGTTGAATAACTTGATTGAGGGAAGGACAACAAAAGAGGAATTTCAAAGGTGGGTTGATGATGTTATGGGTAATAAATTGACTTGAGTTGTAATTGTTGGAGTACTTTGGGTATAATCTTGCTATGAATGGTAGTAATGATGATGAGGAAGTGTGGTATACGAGTGTATATAGAGTTGTGTTGTAATTGTTGTTGTGTGTTGGTTATGAAATGGAGTTTTGGGCATTTAATGAAGTCTCTTAATTATGAAATTGATGATAATGTCATTGTTGTTTGGGAGCTGTTTTATGATATAATGGGAGTCGATAAAACAGGGGAAATGCTGCTCAATTTTCGCTAGCTCATGAATTATTCTAGTTTGAACTTAAGAGTGTCTTTAAGACATAACCTTAGTATGATCCTTTTAAATATAGATCTTGTGAATGTGGAAGGAGAACGTTAAGCGATTAGGGAGACGTTAAGGTATGTTAAGGCTATTCATTCTTCATTTTTGCATGATCCTATGTTATGAGCCAATAAGCGATTAAATGAGCTTCCATATTACTCTACTCGTAGAAGCACTAGGAGTATTTCAGTCTTTGATATCCCTATACTCCGTATGATTGTTCCTTCTGTTCATGGGACTTGAGATTACTTATGTTGATGATGTTAGCTCAAAAGTCGTCCATCCGGATGTAATATGACCTTATGTCACTCCGAGAGTTCTATGTATACATTTCAGTTATGCATTGCATTCATATACATATGCATATTGACCCGTGACCAGAAGGCGTTATATACACGTATATTATATGTACATGGGGTATGGAAAAATTGATAGGTATTAAATACGCATTACTACCTGATCAGCTGGTGCACCTTGATGATGATATATGGATCGGGCCGTACGTTCCTCGACACTATTATATGGGATATGGATCGGGCTGAATATTCCTCAGTACTGTGACCTATATTTATATACATGAACATGATTATCATTGAGAGCATGCAGATTATGCGTCCACAGAGGCATTGTCAGTTATACAGATACGTGGTCATATAAATCTTTGCAGACCGTCAGCTTAGCTTTAAGTTCCAGATTCCGTTCATGATTCTTATGCTTATACTTATGTTACTCTTATGCCTTACATACTCAGTACATTGTCCGTACTGACTCCCCTATTGCTCGGGGGGCTGCGTTCATGCCCGCAGGTTTAGGTAGACAGACAGGTGGTCCAGCTCCATAGGACCTCTATATCCAGCAGCGGTTAGTGCGCTCCATTTGATCCGGAGCTACAGTCTATTTTGATATGCCATTCTTTTGAGATGTATATGCATATGGGTATGACGGGCCCCTATCCCGTCCTTTCTATAGCTTGATATTCCAGTAGAGGTCTGTAGACAAGTGTATGTGTATATCAGATGATATAGCTTTGTCGCCTTCTATTCTTTTGTGTACAGTATATGTAGCGGCCTAGTTGGCTTGCACTGTTCTTTCAGCTTGTATGTATGTAAATGTACAGAGTTCATGACGTCACCCCTTCATGAGGCAGTATGAGATCAGTTTAAGTCACTTATGGGCCCTTGATGTTTAGTATGGTTTAGATATGAGTATAGGGGTGTTTGGTCACTAGAGGTCAGACACTCGTCACGACTCATCGGTTTGGGTCGTGACACTAGGGTTGGATTTGACCTAAATTGAATGATATCAATATTAGTATCGTTCTTTATGATTTCTAAGCTAGATTTCGAATATGCCTAGACTTTATTAATCTTAAGGCTCAGTGGAAGGAGAAGGTGAAAGAGTGATTTATCGGTGTTTGTTGTTCAGCCATCCAGGTAGGTTATGGCTTACCCTTAGTGAGACTTCGTATAGCGAAGCATATATTTAGATTATATCATCCGAGAAAGTATGTAAACCTTCGGGTGTGAAGTTGGGTTGGATATTGTCTTAGGTTGGGCCCTGTTGCGTGATTGAGGCTAGCCACCCCGTTGTGTTGTGATTTGATTGTTCTATTGTTTTGGCCTGACGGCACGTGTTGTTAGTAGATATTGGAATCTATTGTTCTATCTTGATTATGATATTATTGGCATACCCACTGTTGATATTTGTGATGCTTATATATTGTTGGCATACCCGTTTTGGTACCTGTGATATTGAGCATGATTATTGATGTTGATACATGAATTGCACGCGCTCTCATTCTTTATGATATACTGTTGAGATACTGTTGGTACTTGATGAAACACTTTGATGAGCTGCGCTCGGTTATAAAATAATAGTGACGTGAGAGTTCGATATCCGGTGTTAGTTCCGGAATTGTTGATTGAGTGAGTGCATAGACTCCGCAGGTCTCCCAGGGTGGTGCCGGTATGAGTGGCACTTAGACTTCGCGAGTCTAGTGGCATTTAGACTTCGCGAGACGAGTGGCACTTAGACTTCGCGAGTCACCTTGGGTTGTGTTACCGAGATGTCGATATTTCCGTTCGGAGTACATGTGTACACAGCATTTGCATGGCATTGCATTGCATCCATACATTATTGCATTGCATTGCATTGCATCACAGCTTACATTGATATGATTTGGTGTTGTACTTGTGATATTGGATTGGGATTTGATATATTGAGACTTAGCACATTTGGGGTAAGATGCTCTACTAACGCGATGACGTGTACTTGGCTTTGATTATGTTTGACTTATACTTGTTGTTTTATCTGCCTATCTTGCTTTATTGTCTGAATTATGTTAGCTATGCTTAGTCGGCCGATGATACCTACCAGTACCGTTGTTTTGTACTGACCTGCACTTGCTGCATTCCTTTATGAATGCAGAGTATCAGGTTGGGTCTGCTTCCATCTCTCGTGGCTGATCGTCGTCATCAGCATTGTTGCGAGTTTCCAGGGTGAGCACGGATGTTCGCTGCCTTGAAGACTCTTCCTATTTTATGTCTTACTATTTCTATTCTGAGACATAGACAGATTTTGGTAATATTATTCCAGACTTGTATAATTTTCATTAGATGCTCTTTTATGACTTAGACTAGACCCTGGGGGTATTTTCCTTATTCTGTACTATTTTTATTATATATTATTGTGAGACTTACGTATATATTCTTTTTCGCTTCACGTCTTTACTTATCGTTGGGTTGAGGGTTCGCTTACCGAGGTGGGAAGGGTAAGTGCCTGCATGACGTAGTCCAAATGGGTCATGACAAGTCACATACAAGGATCCTAACACAATCCATATCAAATCCAACAACAATCCAAATCACGCTCAACACATAAGAGAGACAACAAAATGCAATAGAAATATATGCCAAGTCTCAGTATATCAACTCTGAATCCATCAATCACAACCATATCACGCATCTAAACTCAATTGTGCCAAGTCTCAGAGATTTCAATCACTAGTCCATATCATAATTAACCAAGAGAGATGATAAGATGCAAAGCAAGATGTATATGATATGTATGCAATGCATATACTAGTACACATGTACTCCGACAAAGGAACATCAAGTCTCGGCAGCACAACCCATGCGGGACCTGCGAAGTCCATGTACCGGTCACTCCACACACAACTCAAAGATGACTCAACGTGCAATACCAGTCACTCCGAACACAGCCTAAAGATGACACAACATGCAATACCAGTCACTCCGCACACAGCCCAGAGATGACTCAATATCCAATATGGGTCAGATAGATAAGTGTTTCTGTATCAGTCACTCCGCACACAACCCATAAATGACTTAATATCCAATATGTCTTGGAAGAATACCGGTCACTCTGCACACAGCCCAGAGGTGACTCGTATCAATATGTCTCAATGCATCTGTATTTCCTTCTCATTTCCCATCATCAGTACCATATCAAGGCAATATCAATATATCATGGAAATGAGTATGAATACAATGCAAGTGTAATATCAATAAACCAAATCAATCCCAAACAGTACCACACATAGGCACACAAGTAATATTATCAATAAGGCTAGCTACACAATAAGCTACAGCAGATTCACAGTTCTTCTCTCAATATCAACAAAGTAAGGTAACATAGTATCATAATTATGATATATAAACTAACCACTAATATCCTACATCTCAACGTGGCGACGAGCCAAAAATACATAGAACAGATAAGTCAACAGCGCAACGGGGTGGCAAGCCCCCAAATCATACAACAAGGCCCAACTTAAGGCAATATCCATCCCAAACTTCATACCCGAATGTTTTCATGCATTCTCCGACAATATCATCTAAACATACGCTTCCCTAATTGAAGTCTTACCATAATGTAAACCATAACCTACCTGGAAGGCCGAGAAGTAAACTCGAAGTGTCAATCGTGAGCCTTGCCCTTTCGTAGCGCCTCAAAGTAATGAAAGTCTAGCCATATCCGAATATGAAATTAGAATCAATAAGAAAATACCCAAATAACCATATTCCTAATCAAGTCCCAAATCCTAACTCATGGAATGGACAAAATGAGGGAATTCGAAGGTCAATCATTAAATTCGTACTCTAGGTGATCAATTCCCATCATCAACTATCCAATTTAACTCAAAGATTAGAGAAATTCAGATTCTAGAAGAAACCCCCCATTTTGGGTATAAACCCTAATTTGATTTCATAAATTAGTCACTGGAAATGGAGGATTCAAGTTAAAATAGTCATTACCCATCAATTCCATGCTTAATCAAGCTAAATCCACCAATAAATCAAGGTTTTATAATCACAAGTCCATTAGAGAAGGAAACCCCAAACCCACTTAGTTCTCATGATTTTAGGGAGAATGTTAAACTAGGTGGAATAATGAATCATGATTAAGGAATGGTGTTAGATGGACTTACCTCAAAGAGTTTTCCCTAAGATCTCTAGAAAAGCTTCCAAAATGCTCTTAGGCTGAATAGGGAAGTGAATGAAGGACTTAAGGGTTTTAAATGAAATTAAATGCAGAAACTACCCGTCACCCGCTTCTGCGCTCACTCGACCGCTACAGCGGTCCCGTTCTAGCGCTACTGGGACTGCTGCCATTATCCTTTCGGAAACATAGCACACCGCTATAGCGACAGGGCCACCGCTATAGCAATACTGCTATCGCGGTACTGGTGTCGCCGTAGCAGTACTGCTATCGCAGTATTGGTGTCGCCATAGAGGCACACCAGAACCAGCAATATTCTCAACTTTCATGAACTCAACTCGATATCCTGACTATCACCCGAGACCATCTGCTCACAAACCATATGTACAGACATACATAAAAACACGCTACGAATGCACTAGTGGACTCGAAATTCCCAACAGAGGTCTCGTTGACCGAGTCAACCCTTGATACCTCAAAACTAACTTCCCAACCTAAGTCCCAAAATGCACCCGAGTGCATTAGGAACCGAAATGAATATACTCACAAGTTCTTAAAGACCATCCGGACCTCTCGGAATTGATGAATTCCCGAAAAAGATCCGTCAACCTAAAAGTCAACTCTTTTTCGCTTTTAAGCCCAAATTTCCCACAAAATTGCCCAAATCAATCCAAAGACCTCGAGAAGCGTGTCAATAGTTCACTCCGATCAAATGTGAGCTAACAAGCTCGAGGAAGGGTCAAAAGCATAAAAAAAGCAATAATGATCAAACAGGTCATTACATCAGATACTAGCGAAGCAATCGCTCGTCCTCGAGCCACAAGGAAGAGAACGGGAAAAGATACCTAAGCCCTTAACAATTGGGGATATCTCAAACACATATCGAGCTCCTCCTAATAGGAAGTATTCTCATCGCACAGAACTAAATCCCAATGAATGGTACAGGAACCATCAGAATGGTACTTCTTCAACATAAAACCATGGAAGACTGGATGAACACCTGACCGGTTTGGTGGGAAACTAGCTCGTAAAACATAGGGTCAATTCAATAGATAGTGTCAAATAAGCCAATACACCTCAGGCTCACTTTCCTTCCTTCCCAAGTGGCATGACACCCTACATGGGTGTAACCTTTAGAAGAACGTGCTCGCTCACTTTACGAGTCACAACTCTCTAAACTTAGCTCAAGCTCCGATTCTCATATCTCCGCATTCGAATTTCCCTCACAACTTATCCTTGAATAAATGAATTGCTTTTGCTCGAATTCCCTGATTTGATAAAATCGCAACTCTGAACGCCATCAATAGGCCCCACAAACACTTTCCCAAACCAACACAATCCTTTGAAACATGGCAACAAACCAACCAGAAAGATATTCTGATTCCGCTAACCTTTCTTTCGCACTTGCTAAAGCTATTTTTCGCACCGCGATTTCTTGGAAACACATGAACATACACACCACAAACCTGAAACCATGACTTACTCTCGCCAGAAAGAATCCTTGATCCATCTGAGATCTCTACGCAATTCCATCAAAACTGATCTTACTAACAGCCAACTTGGCTAGTTCTAAGTCTTTTTAAACCTTCAAATCACAATACAGGAACCGTGCCACTGAACATCTCACCTAGAAAAGTCCGTCGGAACCCAACTAATCACTATAAAGACCTCTCACATAAGAATTCCTCCTTAAATTCGTACTATGCTCATTGTAAGCCATTATTCTATCCAAGTAATGGTTCTTAGAAAATATTATCAATTTCACAGAAACCGCTGACAAAGCTCGATAAATCTGTTATTGTCACAGCCCAACCAGAGGGCTATGACGGACACCCAGAAGCTGACCTCCTAGATGCCACAAAACATACATAACATACCTGCTCATGCTCATTCTGGGCCACCTGAGGGCGCTCACAATATGATCTGCTGACTGATAGATATCATAAACTGGAGGGTCACAGCCCTCAAAAGATTTATATACATGCATCACTAAACTGAACTAGGGTACAAGCCGACAAGGCTACCCGATAACACTATGTAACCATACATATGCTGAGTGGGCCACACTGTCTGACTGAATATAAGCGTCTATGAGCCTCTACTGACATACTGGACATGCTATGGACGGGACAGAGCCCCTGCCCTACCCATATACATCAAAACATATACCCGGTCTAGACGGTAACTCCGGCAAGAGAGGAGTGCTCTGCTATCCAGCTGAAGAAGTAGCCTAAGGAGGCGATCTGTCTTCCTGGCTATCAGAACCTGCAGGCATGAACGCAGCCCCCCGAACAATAGGGGAGTCAGTATGGATAATGTACTGAGTATGTAAGGCAGAAAAGTAACATACACATAGGAGTCATGAAGAAAATCTGAAGATCATAAACTAAACTGACTGCCTGAATACATCTGTATGTCTGACTGTCTGAACATATCTGTATGAATGCATCTATATGTCTGACTATCTGAACATACCTGTATGAATGCATCTGCTTACTGAAAATGCCTCTGAGGGCGTATGATATGCATAGGTCATAGTGCCGAGGAACGTATGACCCGATTCATATCCCATCATCAAATAGGCCCCTTCGGGCATAATAGCATAATGGCCCCTTCGGGCATAATAGCATACTGGCCCTTTCGGGCATCATAATCATCATCACTGTGCACCAGCTGATCAGGTGGTAATGCGTATATAACGTCTCGCCCTTTTCCCATACCCCATATATATATATAATATACGCGTATATAACGCCTTCTGATCACGGGTCAATATGCATATATGTAAATGCATGCAATGCATAAATGTGGACTAACATTATCATAATACAAACTCAGGACCCATGAACAGAAGGAACAATCATAACAAAGGGGTACAGGATCATCAAGAACGGGTATACTCCTAATACTTCTAAGAGTAGAGTAATATGGAGACTCGAGTATTCATTGTCCGCTGATATCATAGGATCATGCTAAAAAGAAAGAAAGGGAAAGCCTTAATATACCTTTTTGGCCGCCTTAGCTTTAATTATTCAACGCTTGGCCTCCCAGGCTCGCAAATCTATATTCAAGAAAATTTATACTATTGTTAGACTCATCTTCACAGCTCCGTCTTAAGCCCTCAAACTATCTCTTTCTAGAATCGCATCAAATTTCGGCAGCATCTCCCCTATTTATATCCCTAGCCCGAAATCGCAATACCAACAACCAACAACAACAACAACAACAATACTAACATCATCAACACTATCATTAATATCAAAATATTCCATAAAACATCCCACGCGATGTTTATCCAATTTCTCAACCCACAACTTTATTATACGACCCCCTAATCACTCTATCTTCGTGAATAAACCAAAAGTAACATCAATAAGGAAAGATTCATACCTTATTCTTGTTAGAACAGTAATATCTTCAATATCTACCTTGAATCCAAGCCCAAAATCCACCGCAAAATAATTCTATAACCGTAACTATGCATTACCCGACCCTTAATTAGCCAAAAATCACTTCAAACCCTCACTTTTTATGACATATTTGCCCCTATATGTGTGCTGGGTTTTAGGATCTGATTTTGGTGCAAAAAAATGGGGTCTTGACCCTTTTATAGGTGGGTAAAGTCGGTGGCACTGTAGCAGTACTGTAGCGGTTACTGTAGTAGCGGCTACAGCATCGTAGCGCGCGTTTTCTCGCTTCCGTCGGCCCCAACTTGTAACGTTCATAATTCTCCATTCCGATGTCATATCGAAGAGCGATTTATTGCATTGGAAACTAGATTCGACGAACTTCGTTTTAGGCCTTTGAAACACCTTAAAACTCCTAATATACTAGGAGATATACACCTCCAAAATTGACCCGAAATTCTCTCAACTTTTTCCAAATTTTCGACAAACTTATTTTCTTCGATTTGCTTGATCCCGGAACCATTAGACGCTTGCTTAACACTTGGTAAGAGTATTAATTAACCTTATAAGGGTTCCGTGACCTCTTCAAGCTTACGTTAGTTTACTCGCAACGCAAGAATCGAGGTGTAACAGTTATACCTCAAATCTGAGTCGGAACGCATCGAATCCTTAAATATCTTCCTAGAAATATAAACATAGACCATTAAGCTTAACTCGAACAATGTTGGCCCTGAATGAATGCACAACTCTTGAATACTACCAATAGTCATTTGAACTAACTTCGAATGTCCGAAACCAATCACAGTCCTATCGCATATCTGTGGCGGCCAATTCTAATCTTTTCCTCACGCATAACAAATCATTTCTATTACCCTCGACTCCACAAGTTGAGTTCTATCCAAGTATAAACTTAGTACTGAAGAGCTATACCTTATGATTCTAATCTTCATGTTTCTCAGCCTTTACCCGATACGCAAATCTGATACTACCCCGAATCTTCAACGCAAAACTTGTAGCCTTATTTAATAATCATTTAACCATCGAACCTCTCATCGTATCACCTCGAAATGCCATAAATTGTCACGACCCAATCGGAGGGCCATGACGGGCACTCGGTGCTAACCCACCCGGGCACCTCTCATCGTACATTCATATTTACATCTAGGTGAGCCACATGGCCTACTCATGCTTTCTATACATCGATAATACTAATCACATCGGGCAACGACACATTTATATCATCATCAACAACAATGCCCATATCCATATACACAAGCCGACGAGGCTAATAAAATAATATGTAAAATATGAGCCGACAAGGCTACAAGACATCTAACCATACACAACTGTCTATGAGCCTTTAGGAGAGTATGTAACATCATATAGACGGGACAGGACCCCGCCATGGCCATAGATACACAAAAGAATAGTACCCAAAAGCTGCAGCTTCGAATCAAATAAAGCTCCCCTATGCAGTCTATGGGTCAAGTCTATCTCTCTGTCCACCTGCGGGCATGACGCAGCGTCCACAAACAAAAGGACGTCAATACGAATAATGTACTGAGTATGTAAAACATAATCAACATCATAATAGAAGCATAATGAATGACATGAGATAGAGAAGTTATAAGATAATGAAGCCATTTATACCTCTAGCGTTGTTCATCGTATTTACTTACCCCTTTTTCTAATGGGGATCTTCCATTTCATACATTTATACTTGTAGTAATATCGTACCCGACATAGAGGTTCGGTGTCTTACATACCCGACCATAATAAGGTTCGGTGTTATACGTACCTAGCCTTACCAAGGCTCAGTGTTATCCGTACCCAACTGCAGTGGTGTGCGCGCGATAGGTATCATACCCGGCCATATAAGCTCGTTGTTACATAATAGTCATACATACTTAGACACGTATACATAAGAGTCCATAAGTATCATCAACATCATTACCATCATCGTTTTCGTTACATCTATCCTTAGAGGATCAACTATTATATGAGGGAGGTAATAGCATCGTGACAATATCGAGGGTCATGAGCTTTAATAATTTTAGATATAGAGTCATTTGGAAGACATTATGGAACTCATGAGAGGGTATATAACAAAGGAATCATGCCTTAATGAAAGAAGGGTTAGCCTTACATATCTCTTTGCCTTCTTAACTACTTAACGTTCACCGTCGAAGCTTGAACAATCTACATTTAGAAGGATTCATACCATAGTTAAGCCTTAATGATACTCTTAAATTCAAACTAGAATAATTCATGATCTAATGAAAATTGGGCCGCATTTCCCCTATTTCGTCAACTTCCACCGTATTACAAAACAACTCCCTAACATCCATAATATCATAATCAAGTAATCACATTCCATTAAGTCTTCAAAATTCATTCTCATGCTCAACTTATACTAACAACTTCACACCCATTCTTGGCACATTTTCATACAATGCTTCCTCATCACTATTACTACCTTCCATAACAAGGTTATACCATATCATACTAAGAATCATGACTCAAGTTAGCTTACTACTCAAAAGTATCATAAAAGCTACATTTAGACCTCACTTTCTACTTTCTTCTCTACCCAAGTTGTTCAACAACCAAACATTCATGATAACATGAAATAAGCATGAAAACTAACCTTTTATCTCATAAGAATCAGCTTTGGAGCAGCTATCAACTTATGTGAAAACCCTAGCTTCAATACCCAAGAATTTCTTGTAGTCTACTAACCCTAGCAAGACTTCTAACACATGGGTATCTTGATTCTTGCCTCTCGATCTTTGTTTTCTCTTGGGTTGGAGTGGAATATGCTTCGAGAAGGGTTTAGAGCTCTCAAGACTTGTGTAAATGTGAGAAATGAAATAAAAGAATAACGGTCATCTATTTATACAAAAATAAAAAATCTACTCGATGGACTTATACGGTCCATATAATATTATACGATTCGTATAAGTGGACTGTATAACACCACCATGAAAACATCCCTTTCTGTAAAGATCATGTTATACGGACCCCACTTATACGGACCGTATAAGTGGTCGTATAACTCACAGTTATCCGAAACTTTCTCTCGTTGATTCGTTTGACTTCTAATCCTCGTGGAACCTTCTTGGCACTTATTTAACACTTCATTAATCATACAATAGACCCTATAGCAACCCCTCAAGGCATCACCAAATAGATATTAGCTCAATCATAGCGAAAACCTTTCCGAACACGACTTACATTTCACTTCCTTCAACAAACTAAATTTCGCATATTCATATGACTTCAAAATCTTATAGTATGCACTTTAAGCTATCTAATACTTCCCTTAATCTTGTAAGGATTTCATAATCACCTTAAGCTCACATTAGCCTATACACAAGGCAACAAATCCGGAATTTTCGAGGTGTAACATAAATTTTCCAAACGCATTCAATCTTACAACTACTCTAAAACTTACGCAACTACTCCCAAGTCCTTAATAACCGAGAGTGCTCACCCGAACTATCTAGCCTATATTACTGGCTATCTAATATACTACCACGAGTACGGTCTCATCTCGAGAATATAACTCTATCCCTCACATAATAGGGATTTCCATAATTTCTTTCTCTTAAGACATACTGCTCATCTACTAAAGAGTGTGACGAAGTTACCCAACTGTGCACTACATAAGCCACTTCCATAAGCATTAACAAGTTGGTTACCTGAAACTTGTTTCCCACTAATTGCTGATCACAAATTCTCACAAAGGCTTGTCATATCGCTTGGTCCATTTCTATAGATATCCTTCTCTAAGCGTACTGAACAATCATACTAATCTAAAACGTGTAGAACAACATCACCACCATCTATACTGACCCAAGTAGTCTCGAAAATGTACCTTATTCTTATTGATTCCCGATCAACTATGCTTTTTGTTGACTCTTTAATTCCTTAATTTTCATCATATCACTATCACCGCCACCGTCTAATCATCACTCGAATCTATCCAATAGTCTATCGCAAAATCTCAAGTCTCGTACACCAGCTGTCCATCCTGGAGATCATAGTAGGCCACATACTCTACATATTATAGTTTCCTTAACTCACTCAACTCCAAACTGAACACTCTCTAAATCCAAAGATATCACATAAACAGTTTTACTAATATCCTCATGTATCTTCACCGAAGTGTCCTTGCCCAAATTTCCTTGCCCAATTTCTGAGATGTCACCTCGAACTTAACTTAGTTAAACGCATCATTGATCTACCATTTCAAGCATCCTTGTTTACTAACCCTTCACTCAAAATCCTTAATGTTGCTAGCCCTCGAAGAGTCACCTCTTATCTTATTTATCGAATCTGAACACCTCTAACCACTCGCAAGACTATCCCTTTCATTCAACCATATCAGTTGAGTAATAACACCACTAGCAGTAGGATTTACTCGAATTTTACACAATGAATACAAATCCCCCAACCTTAGTCTAACACTGACCTATATTAGTCTATGACATAACCGAACATACCAACTCATCCATAAACTCTCAAGCCGACTCTACACTGTACAATTGCAACCAAGCTCTCACATCACTAACTCTTGTCTCAACAATTCCCTTTCTGCCCTTAACCTCGAAGATACCAATCAACCTCATTGGTCATAACCTTTACTATAAGTCATGATATAATTCCCCCGCGATCCAAACATGACTCAAGTACCTATATTACCTAACCTCAAGTCTTACGAACCTTAATCCCCTGAACCCGATAGCAAGATGCCTCGTTATAATCCTTCAGTTCCCGTATTTCATTTCAAATCACTATCAACCAACAAACACTCAAATCCACTAGATCCTCTAAACTAATCATCCCTCTGAGCCGAACGAACCACCAATAATATCAATACTTCCCTTCAAATCTAAAAGAAGCAACCAAAGAACTCCTCAAGTCATTAAATCTTCGCATTCTCCCATAATTAAAGTCTTTCCATTAGTCGATTACTAGCTCCTCAGAAGCCTACAACTCAGTCAAATTTACCGATGTGCCTATAACATTCATTTAATAATAGAGTAGTCCCTTAACATCTACGAGTTAATAACAAGAATGACTCCTTAGCACCATATCCCCAAGATATTGCGAGAACCTTTCAGTACAGTCGCTACCAAACCCTGCCTAATTATTCCAATGAGATTCAATCTTCTATAGTAACTATAGCCATATGAGCACTCCCATCAGTGCCATTCTGTCATACTAAAACCCACTTACCCTTCCACAACGGAATACAAAATCTGCCCTCGTACATCCCACAACCCTATACTGACGAACACGGCGGATACCAATTTTTCCTTTCCTAAACCGATCATATCATATCATCGAGCAAACCACAATTGGTAAGCCATCAATGCACTTTGTCACTTCCGAGCACCCAACAATGAAGCATGAAGATCATGTAACCCTCTGAACTATCTTCCTCATTTCTCACGAAGCCCCATGATAAACGAGTCTAATCGCGACTCCACATGACAACCGAGTCTAATCGCGACTCCACATAATCGAATTCTTAGGCCATAACTAGAGACTGAACTTGATCACGTGTCTGAATAAAAATAATACATCTTGTACCGTACCACAACACGTCATAGATCAACCATTTGCATACGAAATTAAGGACGGATTTCCATATTTCGAGGATGATTAAGATAAGACAGTTCAGTTACCAATTGGAATCGACTAGATACTAATTTGAACGAAGTTGTACGAGAGAATGAAAGAATCAGAAGTCTCCTAAATGTCTTATAGCCTCTCGCAGATAGATAAGGAGCTCATCGTACCGATCCGTGAGACTCTACTAGACACGCTCTTGTGTTATAGATCGGGTAACCTAGGGCTCAGATACTAATTTGTCACGACCCATTTTAGATAAGTCGCACGGGCACCTACGTTTCCCACCTCGATAGGTGAACCCGTATCCCAACCTTCACAAACATAAATGAAGTGGAAGAAAATAGAAATCACGTAAGTCTCACAATAATAATATAAAGTGCGAAAAGTAGTGAAATACAATCCCAGTATCGTGGTCTGGTCATACAAGAGCTCTACTAAACTATAAGTCTCAATAATTCATTAAAGTCTTAATTTCATATCTCGGAATAGGAAGTAAGACATAAGCAACAAAGGGGAGTCTTCGGGCAGCGAACATCATCATGCTTACCCTGAATGGACTCAATAGTAAACTCAAAAATCAGCCACGAGAAGATGAAGTGAAACCTGGCAAGTACTCTGCATCCATAAAAAAATGCAACAAATGTAGGTCAGTACAAGAAACAAGTACTGGTAGGCATCATAGGCCAACTAAGACTAGCTAACGTATATGAAGACAATAAAGTAAGAATAATACGTAACCAGTAAAGTATAAGCCATTACTAGGCAAGTATCCACAATACCAATCGCAACCTATGTTATAGCATCTAAGCCCAAATGTGAAGCTTTAGAATAATCACCCAATACCAAATTGTGACTACAGTATCCCGTCCCCATTTAGTCACATACAAGGATTCCAACACCATCCATATCAAATCCAACAATAATCCAAATCACGCTCAGCATATAAGAGAGACAACAAAATACAATAGAAATATATGTCAAGTCTCAGTATATCAACTCAAAATCCATCAATCACAACCATATCACGCATCTAAACTCAATTGTGCCAAGTCTCAGAGATTTCAATCACAAGTCCATATGATAATCAACCAAGAAAGATGATAAGATATAATGCAAGATATACATGATATGTATGCAATGCATATACTTGTACACATGCACTCCAATGACGGAACATCACGTCTCGGTAGCACAACCCATGGGGGACCGGCGACATCCATGTACAAGTCACTCCGCACACAGCCCAGAGATGATACCAGTCACTCCGCACACAGCCCAGAGATGATACCAGTCACTCTGCACACAGCCCAGAGATGACTTAACATCCAATACCAGTCACTTTGCACACAGCCCAGAGATGACTCAATATCCAATATGGGTCAGATAGATAAGTGTTTCCTTATCAGTCACTCCGCACACAGCCCAGAGATGACTTAATATCCAATATGTCTAGAAAGAATACCGGTCACTCCGCACACATCCCAAAGGTGACTCATATCAATATGTTTCAATGCATCTGTATTTTCTTCTCATGTCCTATCATCAGTACCATATCAAGGCAATATCAATATATTAGTGAAATCAGAATGAATACAATGCAAGTGCAATATCAATAAACCAAATCAATCCCAAACAGTACCACACATGGGCACACAAGTAATATTATCAATAAGGCTGCATAATAAGCCACAACAGATTCACAGTTCTTATCTCAATATCAACAAAGTAAGGTACCATAGTATCATAATCATGATATATAACTAACCACCAATATCTTATATCTCAACGTGGCAATGAGCTAATAAGTACATAAAATAGATAAGTCAACAACGCAACGGGGTGGATAGCCCCCCAATCATACAATAAGCCCCAACGTAAGGTAATATCCATCCCAAACTTCATACCCGAAGGTTTTCATGCATTCTCCGACAATATCATCTAAACATATGCTTCGCTAATTGAAGTCTTACCATAAGGTAAACCGTAACCTACCTGGAAGACCGAGCAACAAACTCGAAGTGTCAATCGTGTGCCTTTCCCTTTCATAGTGCCTCAAAGTAATGAAAGTCTATCCATATCAGAATATGACATTAAAATCAATAAGAAAATATCCAAATAACCATATTCCTAATCAATTCCCAAACCCTAACTCATGGAATGGAAAAAATGAGGGAATTCGAAGGTCAATCATTAAATTCGTACTCTAGGTGATCAATTCCCCTCATCAACTAGCCAATTTAAGTCATAGATTAGAGAAATTTGAATTCTATAAGAGACCCTCAATTTTGGGTATAAACTCTAACTTTGATTTCACAAATTAGGCACTAGAAATGGAGGATTCAAGTTAAAATAGTCATTACGCATCAATTTCATGCTTCATCAAGCTAAATCCACCAATAAATCAAGGTTTTATAATCACAACTCCGTCAGAGAAGGAAACCCCAAAACTCACTTAGTTATCATGATTTTAGGGAGAATGTTAAACTAGGTGGAATAATGAATCATGATTAAGGAATGGTGTTAGGTTGACCTACCTCAAAGAGTTTTCCCTAAGAATCTCTAGAAAAGCTCCCAAAATGCTCTTAGGCCGAATAGGGAAATGAATTGAGGAATTAAGGGTTTTATATGAAATTAAATGCAGAAATTGCTCGTCACTCGCTTCCGTGCTCACTCGACAACTATAGCAGTCCTTTTCTAGTGCTACTGGGACTGCTCCCGCGATTACTCAGGAAACATAACACACCGCTATAGTGGCAAGGCCCCCGCTATAGCGAAACCACTGCTGCGGTATTGGTTTCGCCATAGCGGCACACCAGAACCAGCAATATTTCCAACTTTTATGAACTCAACCCAAAATCTCGACTATCACCCGAGACCATCTGCTCACAAACCATATATGCAGACATACATAAAAATACGCTAAGAATGCACTAGTGGCCTCAAAATTCCCAAAGGAGGTCTCGTTGATTGAGCCAATCCCTGATACCTCAAAACTAACTTCTCAACACAAGTCCCAAAATGCACTCGAGTGCATTGGGAACCAAACCGAATATACACACAAGTTCTATATGACCATCCTGACCTCTCAAAATCGATAGATTCCCAAAAAAGATTCGTTTACCCAAAGGTCAAATATGAGCTAACAAGCTCAGAAAAGGGTCAAAAGCATTAAAAAAAACAATAATGACCAAACGGGTCATTACAGAAAGTGCTGAGTATGTAAGGCATGAAAGTAACATGAAAGAAATATAAAGTACATAAGATGAAATGAATGTAACACATGTCTGAACGACCTCTGAGGGCCAATGATATGCATAAATACTGTGCATGCATGCATAGGTCATACATACATATGCGTATATAACACATGTCAAGCCTCTGTGGGCATTCTATCGTATCATATCGGCCTCTGTGGGCATCATCATCTTCATCATCATATGACTAGCTGATCAGGTGGTAGTGCGTATATAACGCCGTCACCTTCCCTATGCCCTCTCTATATATATATATAATACATAATATACGCGTATATAACACTCGAGGGGTCATAGATCTTTATATATATACACATATAATGTGCAATGCATGAATATGATAAGAGTACATCTTGAATGCAGCGAGTGTCGTAAGGTCGTTACACCTCCGAACATCGTTATGAGACAACATTTTCATTAACAAGTGACTCTATGAATCATACTGAATCTGTAGAAAGACTTACTGGAAATAACATTATAGAACATGAATCAACATGGAACATCCCTAGCTACTAAGAATAGAGTCATTATGGATTAGCGTTACGTTTAAGTTTCGTTCGTAAGGATCATGCCAAAAGAAGGAAAGTTAGCCTCAACATACCTCAAGTCATCAACAAATCCCACAATAAAACTATCGGGCTAGTACTCCAATCTACTTAGTCACTACAGTACACCCAGCAGCCAATAACACAACAACAACCTCTTATAAGTCTCTTTAATTCCACATCACTACTCACCTCAAGATTTATATCAAAACAACGCAATATGCTTTGTATACAACACTTATACACTTTTTCTTCTAATTATATCAAGTATCACATCCTCAATACAATAACAATACCAACTACTATCCTTACAATAAATTTTAGCTTAAAAACATATTTACAACATGACTCAAGTTAGATTACATCCCAACACAAACTCAAATTCAAGTTTGAACCTTTCTTCTAACTCCTTTCCCTCCAAACCTAGCATATCCGTTATATAAACTCATAAACATGGATTTAAGATAGAATATACCTCAAGACTCAAGAAAACCTCAATTCCAAGCATGATTCACCTTGAAGTATCCTCCAAAACCACTACCAAGAGGAGAAACAAGCTTCCATACTCACTTTAGAACCCTTAAACATTTGATCTTCTCTTGTGATCCTTGATTTTTCTTAGGAATTGATTAGTTAGTGTTGGAAAGGGTTTTTTCTAGAATGTTGGAGGTCAAGGAAGTGGAGAAAATAATATAAAATGAAGGGTATGCGAATTATATAAAAAAAATGAACTGCAGCCGACATACGGAAAAACGGTCCATACTTGAAATTGTATATTTTTTACGGGCTGTATTTCGCACCATACTTCTCGAATTTGTGATCAGTTAGTTACGTTGGAAAGAAAACTCTATGAACTTGAATTTACATAGGTTATGCATTCCATATTCCTCATATTCCAGAAGATATATCTCCCCAAATTTGGACCAAATTTTTTTTTCAGAATTCTGCCAAATTTTTTCAAAGTTTCAACAAACTTAATTTCTTCGATTCGCTTGATCCCAGAACCTTGCAATACCTACTAAACATGATCTTAAACTCTTATACACTCAATATAGACATGTCTAATCCTATATGACCTCGAAGTTCACACCGCTCTCTAAATCTATAGTAACCAACTCATGAGGAAACTTAACGTATAAAAGTACGAGGTCTAACATCCTTTCCCCGTTAGAAACATTCGTCCTCAAATGTTAGCACTCTTAGGAGTCTACAAAAATATCGGCAGAGTCTTCTCTATAATTTGTAACACACCGTAAATTCGAGTTAGGTGTGAATGTATTAGATGAGAAGTAATGTGACATTTTAGGAATATGAAGTCCTATCAAGATGAGTTTGGACGGAAATATTTGATTAAGATCAAGACCTAGTAGTGAAGTTCGTAAGAGTTCTCAAACTCGTCTAAGATTCAGTAAGTCTAATTTGTAGGCCAATTCTGAGAAAATTCATTGTGAATTTGGGAAAAAATCCTCTAATAGAAGTTGTAGATATTTGAAATAAATTTCCAACAATGTAAAGTGGAGATTAAACGAACTTGTGAGTAAAACGTTATGACCGTTTTACTAACCTATATTTCGCAAGATCATCCTGTGGTTCAACCTACGTTTCATAGGATTGAACACCAAAAAAGCATGCCCCTCTGATATGTCATACGTTAGGGATGCATTTCATGGGTCAAAAATGCAATTCACAGGATGTGTCACGCCCCTTTCTCGGCTATAAAAATCCCAGAACGTGAAATTTTCTTAAACCTTCATTCTTGCCCGACTTTTTGAGGATAAAAGACCCTAGAACTTCTCCAAACCTTACAAGGTGAGTTCCTTATCATCTTATGATTAAATGATATAAAATTAACAAGAATTAACACTAGTTCATCTTCCAAAAACCCTAGATTCTTGAAACCCAATAAAGAGAGGAAGAATGAATGTTTGGCGGCATTTGAAATTCCTTCAAAAAGATATGATCCTTGACTTTTCTGATGTTATTGAAAGGGTTTAGACTAGTGTAATTTATCCTACAGGATTAGAATTCATGAATGATTCATGAAGTGTTCAAGAACACATTCTAGACATGAAACCTCTAGTTTTTCTATAAAAGGGGTATATGGGTAGAATTAGATTAAAGCTCTAATCTTTCTCATCTAAAACCATTGTAGATTGATTGTTGAACCTTGAGAATTTTGTTTTCCTAACTTTTGCGGGATTTGAGGTATGTCTCTTTTTGAACATACTCTTTTGCAACGATTTGTGTGACTTTGGTCGTGGTTTGTGTGCGTGAGGGACAAGCCCACATTAAAACTTGTTTGTGCTATATTATATATACGTATTCATGATTTTTTTTTCCTCTCTAAGGGATGATTAAAGCTTGATATATAAAGCTTTGGTATTTGAACTCGAATTACCCTTAAGGGATGTTTAAACTTGATATTTGGAAAGCTTGATTATCTAATGTGAGTGCTCTATAAATGGATTGTATTGAACGTGAAACTTGTTTAAAGAAATAAGTCTATTTTCTAAAACTGAAATGAATTGATGTACCCCTATAATGGGAAGATAAACATAATGCATCAGGAATAATTTGGCTATCATGATATTACTTGGGATTTGGCCTCTATGCCATGATTGATAATTTGGCTAATATGATATGATTTGTATCTTGTTTGTGTTTGGGTCTGTATGGGCAAGCTGTGCTAGTCCAGAGGACGATTAGCCATTATGGATCCTAGCGTATCGATACGAGTATTGATGTGTCAGTCTAGGGGACGATTGACCTTCGAGGCGTATAGCCAGGTGTATCTATTATTGTGTCAATCCAGAGGATGATTCACCTCCGAGGGGTGTAGCCTGGTGCATCTATTGATGTGCTAGTCCAGCGAACGATTTGCCTCGGTGGTTTTCTAGCCCGGATTATCGATTGATTGATTTGCTTGTGAGTGGCTTGTTTCATATTTTGAAAGCTTGTGAGTGGCTTGTTTCATATCTTTGTTGCCTGTGAGTGGATTTTGATGATAATGAACTTATTCTCCTTGGAGTGGCTTGTTGATGATGTTGGTCTCGAATTGAAAAGACTCAAATGGTAATAAATGGTATATTGAATCGGAAAAGATATATATTTGTCTTGATGGTTTTCAATTAATGATTTTAAGTTGTATGATTGATCTTGTCTTTGATTTCAGATGATTCTATTGGAACCGTTTTCACTAATCATTATAGTATTATTTTGTTATATTACTTATTGTCCCCGACCATTATTTTTTTGATGGTATGTTAGTTAACGAAGAAGAGCAGGTACAGACAGATCTCTATTTTACTTATTGCTTTTAGTTTTCGGGCTGCGTCCCGATGAGTTTGATGTTTATTCATTATCTTAGAGGCTTCATAGATAGATGTTGTTTGCTGGGTATTGGTTGAATCGTTGTTCGACTCTCATGGGTATTTCTACGCTTTGGCAATCTATTTATTACAGACTTCCGTTGATTTTATTTCTTAAATTTTGAGCATGTGTTTGTGTAGTTACTTTATAACGTCTTTTAATTGGTTAATGAAAGATTATAAAAAAAAGGGGACTTGTTGTTATTAATTCATAAGGTGCTTCCGGTGTTGTTCATAGCATCGGATGCCTGTTACGTCCAGGGTGGATTTTGGGGCGTGACAAGCTTGGTATCAGAGCCTAGGTTTAAATGTGTCCTAGGAGTTGTCTGTGTTTGTGGAGCTGTGTCTAGTGAAGTCTTCCTTGTACAGCCTGGTCACCTGCATGATCGAAAGACTACCAGGGCATTTATAGGTGTTTCTTATTCTTTTTTATTCTAAATTGTGCTATAGAGCTTGAACTTTTGTGCTATAGAGCTTGAACTTTCGTTACGATCATTCTGACTTGTTCGTTAATTCTTGTCTCACAGAAATGGCTTTAACTCATGCGGGAGCTGCTAACTAAGGGAGTAATGGTGCTTCTGATTCATCATCTAGCGGACGAGCCGCTAGGATCACTAACCGTACCACTGTTGATACCACTGGTGGGGTTGAAAACAATAATGGAAACTAAGAACCACCGCCAGTACCACCTACTCCAGCTGCCCCTGCTGCAGGCGTAGATGATATGGGGTCGATGCAGAATGCGATCCAGATGCTTACCACCCTTGTCATAGCCCAACAACAATGTGGGGGTATGGATACGACACTTGGTGGTGAAGAAAGACTTAAGCACTTTTTGGGGTTGAATCTGCCTGAATTCTTCGGTTCGTCGAAAGACGATGATCCTCAATACTTTATGGATGAGACTTTCAAGGCTCTGCGGGCAATAAGTTCCCATGGTTCTGATGTCACGAAATTTGCAGCCTACCAGCTGAAAGATGCTGCTCATCCTTGGTTTGAATTATGGGAGGCGGAGCGGGGTGGTAATGCTCCGGCTCCTACTTGAGCTGAGTTGGAGGAAGTATTTATGGAGAGATTTCTATCTGAAAAGGAGCGGTTTGCTATGGATACTAAGTTTGAGAAGCTTGAGCAGGGTACTCTGTCTGTTCGTGAGTATAGTTTGAAGTTTACTCGTCTGGAAAGGTATGCAATGTTTATGATTCTGACTGAAAACCACAAGTTGTGCCAATTTGTGCGTGGTTTGGTACCACGTATTAAGTCTGCATATGTTGCTGAAGCTATGTCCCCTACTTGTACATTTTCATCCTTAGTTGGGTTTGCTGAACAACAAGAGAACTGGAAGGGTGAATAGAGGTTGGAGAGGGAACAAAGTAAGAAGGCCCGATCTACGGGTTGTTTCACTAGTTCGTATGGTGAAGGGCAACGAAAAGGAAATTCTGCACCTGATTAGTCTGTTTCTCAGTCTAATATTGGTGTTCCATCTAGTGGACAAGGTCAGAGGAATAACAATCAGAACATATATTCTCACGATAGTAACCGACAAACATCTGGATGGAAGGATCGTATTTGTCACCATTGTGGAATTCAGGGACATATCAAGAGAGATTCTAAGAAGTGGCTGTATGAAATGGCTAACTCTCTGGCCAGAGGAATAATCCATCTGATGGTAATACTTACAACACACCTAATGCTCGTGGTAATGGGGCTGGTAAAGTGGTTCTTAACACCGCTAATAGGGGACAAGCTAGACTTTATGGTTTGACTCGTAGGGAGGTGGCGAAACACCCCATCGCCATAGTCACAGATATTCTAACTATATGTGTCACGACCCAACCCCGTAGGCCGTGACTAGTGCCCGAGCTGGGCACCCAAACGCACCTGTTAACCATAATCAGCGTACAAATAGATTATACATATACAAAGGTCAGACGTCAGATCATAGCTGGCATAACCAGATCTTATACATACAGAAAAGTGAAACGTCGCCCAAAGTACATATATATATATATATATATATATATATATATATATATATATATATATACACATATCCCGCAACCCACACATTGTCTCACTGACGGGACGGGGCCCCGCCGCTATGAGATGATATCACACATAAGCCGGTAAGGCTATCACAATATTGGGGGACGTCCGTATCACAAATCACACGGACACACGGCCGAACAAAAGTACGGAAAATAAGTGATTACCCACAATCCACACATATGTCTACGTACCTCTAAGAGTAACAACAGAATCATATGACGGGACAGGGCCCCGCCGTAACTATGAATAGACATATACATATGCATCGGAAGAGTCTGTACCAAAACATAGGCTCCGGAACAAGGGAGCGCTCCAAAATAACGACAAAACCATAAGAATAGATATCCTAAGCTGACGGATCACCAAAGTGGGCGTCTGTACCTGCGGGCATGAAACGCAGCCCCCGAAGAAAGGGGGTCAGTACGAAATATGTACTGAGTATGCAAAGCATGAAATATAGCAAACAGGTTCATAATCGGAACAAAAGTACAGAAAATAAGTGCAAAATCCAGAATAGCAAAATGCTTACTGATTAAAACACAAATCATGCATGGGGCTCAGAGAATATGGTCGCCCACCCGTCATTGGCGCCATAACACAACATAACACCAGAAGATTTCATATCTCCGTAACCCGACATATCACATAACACATCATAACGCCATAACACATCATAACACCAAATATACACGGTACCCGGCCCTCTAGCGAGGGGCTCGGCGAACCGGACACATCATACTCCGGAATATAACATAGTGCGCATGATAACATAACCGGCCCGGGACTCGGCGAAAGATATAACAACCATATGCACGAGCAGAGTCGTGAGGAACTATATGCAGTTTAAAACATTTCAAAAACTCCATAGAATAGTCAAAATGAACTATCATTTAAAACCAAGAGAATAGTCAAATCAAGTTTCCCCCGAATGTCACTCGGGAACATATCAAATATAACTTTAGAAATCATGGATACGTTTCAAAACCATATGAAGTGGCTTATGGAAATCGAGAACATAATCGTCATTACAGACTCGGTAGGTAAGTAAGTAGTCGACGCTCGAGGGTTAAGACGATAGTCGTACTAAGTCCTTTCAAAAGTCGTTAGAACTATACAAAGGAAAGTCGCGGGACCCACGGACGAGCGTCAACCCAATCCGAGCCCGCCTATGGAAGGTATAGTCATTATACGCTACAGAGCCTTCCACAAGCATATCGAGGATCGATCCTTACGGACGTTCTGTCTACGAAAGTTACGGCCCTTTTTCGACATAGAACCTTTTAGGAACAAAACTTTTTATGCAAACTTTGAAATCCAATCATACCAAAGACATAAGGACCATTATTCTAGTACATTACAAATGCCAACATTAAGAAGTGAATAAGAATCGCAGACATGCTCGGATCGCAAGAATAGAGTTATCCCGAGGCTCGTAGCATAGCCTACTTACAACTAAGACATGCCAAAAGAAAGAAAGGTTAGGCTTTACATACCTCGTCCGCGTCCTAAGCTAATCCAACCTTAAGTCTCGGCTTCCCAAGATCTACAACAGCATCATTTGGCACCAAACATTAGTCATAAGCACTTAGAAATCCAATTCTTAAGCTAGCACTTCATTTACAGAAATTTGGGCAACATTTCCCTCAGAATTCAACAACCCCGAGAATTCAACTCGCCAAATCTTCAACAACAATACCAACAATCATTCTAACAACATCACAATTAATTCAAAACGCATTCTAACGTTAATAACTCTTTTCTACATAATTCGACGGCATTTCATTCACATTCAAATCACCACATACAATTAAGCCAACGCCAATGCTCATACATTCAAATACCAATTCGAAACCATTCAAACAAAACCCAAGAACATTTCAAACAATCCACACAATATTCAAACGGCCCAACCAATGTGCAATGCCACCCGAAACCTTCCAATTCCCATAGGGACAACAACAACACATTTCTTTCTTCCAAATTCATAAACTACATCAATAATCCGCATGTTAACAACATCATTCTCATAATTCAAGAGACTATATTAAAATCACATTATCTTCTCTAACAACCTACAAACGACTCCAACTTCAATTTGAATCACTAAACCTTCATTTTCATCCTAGAATCCACAACAACAACAACCAAACATGCTAAATAAAATTAATTCTTCACTCCTACACAACACCACATATACACGGCCACAACACAACACACACGGCTACAACCTAACACCCATAATTTCATGAATTTCATTCATTCCCACATACTACAACATGCACAAACCATCTATAACACATGCAAAAGAAGATTAAACCTTACCTTTTCCACTTAGTTCTTCACTTGGCTAGGGTTGAGAATTGCAAGAACAAGGGCTTTCCTTGCTCCAACAACTACTTCATGTTGTTTAGGACCTTCCAATGAGTTTAAAAGCTAGAAGAAATAAATTTTTTGTGATCAACTTCCATGGAACCATTCGGCCAGCTCTTGGCCGAATTGCTCTCCTTTTTTTTTTCTCCATCTTTCTCCAAGCTTCTAAGTTGAAAAGATGACTAAATAACTTGCTTGGTCATCTATTATACACATATGTTATTAATCCAAGTGTACCATGGCCCACACATGGCTTGGATGAATTAAAATTTGCCAAGCCATGGGTGGGTACCACCCCAATGCCACACGGCCAACATTGGTTTTTTTTTTCACGAAATGTCAACTTTCAATAATTCACTTTTAACCCCAAATTTTTCTTAATATTCCATACCAATAAAATCATAAGCAACTTATGCCTTAAAACAAAATCAAAGGTCAAAAGTCTCAACTTCGTATCCCGGAATAGTCTTGTCCCTAACTTTTCATGGTTAGCTCGGAATGTCCCAACGTACAAAATACGGGATATAACATCCTCCCCCCTTTAGAATATTCGTCCTTGAATGTTAAACTGGTCTTACAGGGTCTTATAAACACTTCGGGGGAGGGTCTCTTTTCATAGCTGTCACATACAGTTCATTAATCAATCAACATAACCCATCTGGGAAATAAGTAGGAATACGTATTCTTCATTTCTTCCCTGATATTGTTCCGCCACAATACCTTAACGGAAGTTATGTTTCTAGTACGCAATCTTCTCGCTTGACGATCCAGTGTGGATATAGGCTGTTCCTCATAGGCTAATTCCTCTGTCACCTGGATGTCATCTATAGGACATACTCTGGAAGGGTCGCCTACACATTTGCGAAGCATTGACACGCGAAGATCGGATGACCGCTCCCAGTTCAGATGGTAGACCTAATTCATAGGCAACCTTGCCTACCTTACGGACGATCTGATAAATTCCAATATACATTGGACTGAGCCTCCCTTTCTTGCCGACTCTGGCTGCCAAGAACCTTTCCTGAATAAGCTTCACCTTATCAATAGTTTGCTAAATCCTAACTGGGCCAATTAACTTAGTTTCGCCAACATCGACCAGCCAATCGGTGACTTGTACTTCCTGCCATACAGAGCCTCATACCGTGCCATATGGATGCTAGGATGGCGGCTATTATTATAAGCGAACTCAACAAGTGGCAAATGATCATCTCAGCTACCTCTGAAATCAATAACACAGGTTCGCGACATATCTTTTAGAGTCTGAATAGTACGCTCGGTCTGTCTGTCAGTCTGAGGGTGACATACTGTATCGAGATTCACTTGCGGTTCAATGGTCAATGTCATTAGTCCTTACATCCTCGTCACCATTTACCTTTACATTCCGAGTGCTCACTCAACATAACTTTGTTGCTAGTGAGTATAATGGTTATGTCCCTTAAACTATTCCTCCTAGTTTCTTCCCAGGACTACTTCCATCGATCCAAAGTGTCACGACCCAGCCCCGTAGGCCGTGACTAGTGCCCGAGCTGGGCACTCGTACCACCTATCCACTATAATCGATCATAGTCAACATAATAAGAACTTATACGTACCTAAAGGCACAACATCGCGCACACATATATACATATATCATATATACACCGAGAATATACAGACGCAAACACTCATCAATAATGCTACCCACAACCCACATCTATGTCTACAGCTCTAAGAGTAATAGAATCATATGACGGGACGGGGCCCCGCCGTACCCCCGAATAGACATAGACATAGGTATATATAAATCGAATGACTGCGACTCAAAGTGTAGGCTCCGGAACAAAAGGAGCACTCCAAGACGGCTGAGTAGGAATCCTAGGCTGGCGGCTCACCCAAACGAGTATCTGTACCTGCGTGGCATGAAACGCAGCCCCCGAAGAAAGGGGGTCAGTACGGAATATGTACTGAGCATGTAAAGCATGAAATACAAAACAGGATCGTACGGAAATAAGGAGGACGAGAAAAGTAGTATAGTAAACTTAAACTCATAAAGCTTACCTTGAAACATAAATCATGCATTTCGTAATCGTAAATAGACCGAGTGACATAAATGGAAAATCATCATGAACATATGCAAGCATAACGTGCTCCCGGCCTCTAACGAGGGACGCGGTAGGCAAAATCATCATATGCATGTACGTGTAACGTGCCCCGGCCCTCTAGTGAGGGACGCGGTGAATAGAGTCATCATATGCCATCCTCGGCCACCTCCCCCATATATATATATATATATATATATATATATATATATATATATATATATATATATATATATATATATATATATATATATATATATAACGTGCCCCGCCCTCTAGTGAGGGACGCGGTGAACAATGCAAATGAATCGCACGAATACATGCCCCGGCCCGGACGCAAGGAAGGAAATAGCAACAAACGCACGAGCAAGAGTAGTGAGAAACCATATGCACATAAATCATCATCATAGACTCAATGGATAAGAAGTAGCCGACGCTCGAAAGTTAAAACGGAAATCATGCTAAGTTCCTTCAAAAACAAGTCATTAGATCGACAAATGAAAATCTCGGGGACCACGGATATGCATCAATCAATCCGGGCCCGCCCATGAAAGTTAACGTCATTATACGTTACAAAACTTTCTACGAACGTTTCAAGGCAATCCGGTTCTATCTACGAAAGTTACGGACATTTCTAGACATAGGATCCTTTAGAAGCAAAACCGTTTACACAACATTCTAAATCCAACCATACCAAAGGCGTAAAGACATAGAGACCATTATATTACCATATTAAGGATACTAACCTTGATAAGCAAGTATGAATCATAAACATGCTCGGAATTTAAGAGCGGAGTTACTCAAGCTCGTGGTCACAGCCTAATTACAACTAGGACATGCCAAAAGAAGAAAGTGAGCTTTACATACCTCGTCTATCTCCAAGATATTCAAAACTTACGTCGCGACTTCCCAAGATCTACAATACGTCATTAAATACCAAACATTAGGTAAAGGCACTTAAGAGTTCAATCCCAAACTAACACTTAATTCTACAGAATTTGGGCAAAGATTTCCCCGTAAATGCAACACCCCGAGAATTCAACTCGGCCAAATTCATCAACAACCATACCAACAACATACTAGCAACATCAATAAGCAATTCTAAACGTATTCTAACATTAGCACCCCTTTACTACATAATTCAACAACATTCATTATGTTCAATTCAACCACTTACGTTCAAACCAATATTCATGCTCATACGTTCAATTACTAATCCGAAACCTTTCAAACAATATTCAAGAATACTTTAAACAATTCACATAATATTTCCAACAATCCAACCACACCACCACCTTACCCGAAATCTCCCCAACTCAACATAAACAACACTAACACATTTCCTTCTTCCAAAACTCACGAACTACGCTAACAATCTATACGTTAACAATGTCATTACCATAAACATAGAATCCACACAAGAATCACGTAAAATTCTAAATCAGCCCACAACAATTACAACTTCAATTTGATTCATTAAACTTTCATTATCATCATAAAATCCATAGCAACAACAACTAAAACACCACATAAAATTTGTTTATTCATTGCCATACAAGACAACCCATTTTCGGCCACAACATCAACACACAACTTCCATGATTTCTATCCATTTCCACACACTACAACAACATGCAAACATGCTAAATACAATTAATCCATTACTCCCACATAGCACACACACCACACGGCCAAACCCATACACCCACGGTTTCACTCCAACATCCCTATTTTCATGAATTTCATTCATTTTCACACTTCACCACATATACAAACCATGCATAACATATAAAAAGAAAGATTGAACCTTACCTTCTTCACTTGATTCTTCAACTTGGCTAAAGTTTGTTCTTGCAAGATTGAATGCCTTGTTTGTTCCAACAACTACTCCAAGTTGTAGAGGGCCTTCCAATTAGTAGAGAAACTAGAAGAAAATAATTTTTTGATCACTATTTTTGGCCTTCCCTTTTCCCTCACCTTGGCCGAATATGGCTCCTTTGTTTGCTCTCCAAGTTCTTGAATTTTCTTGAATTGTCTAAGGATGGAAATGGTGAAGATGACTAATTAGTCATCTTTTGCTCACTTATATTAACCCTCCATGTGGCCATGGCCCACACCCAGGTGGCCGGCCACATGGCCCCTTTCCATTTTTTTTTTGTGTTCATGAACTAATACTTTCCATAAATAACTTTTGACCCCAAATTTTCTTAGTATTCCACGCCAATCAAATCACGAACAACTTATGTCTTAAACAAAACCGTGGTTAAAAGTCTCGACTTTGCATCCCGGAATAGTCTTGTCCCTAACTTATCGTAGTTAACTCGGATTATCCCGACGTACGAAATACGGGATATAACACAAAGTATGTATATACGAAATGATTTTGCACCCTTCGCTATCCTTCCCAGTACAGCTACACTTACGGCAACGCATAATTCGAGTTTAAACTAAATCCTTGGGCTCTTGCCATAACTGTTTCTTTAATCTTTATCCCTCAAATTTTACAATACAAACCAAAAGCATAGGCTTCGGAAATCCTTACTCCCTTACGATTCTCTCATAACCCAAGTATACGTATCTTCGATTTTCTTGTATTGGCAATCGTTTGAACTCTAGCCCCAAGCTAATAAATTTTCCCTTCTGGAGCATAAGAACGTTATAATCTCTTTAAAGTCCAATTTTGTTTTTCCCCCCTTTAAGGAGGTCTTAATACACCAACAATTTTTTGATATCCACCGTTTTCGGCACTCATCTTTCGAGAGTTAGGAATCTCTTAGTATCGTTGCACGGCCTAATCATTCTTCCCTTAACTTCTCATTTCTCGCCGTGGTCACTATCCTTTCGTCCCACACATTCCTCTTTGGTTCCATACTACCACATTCTATCCCTTTCACACGCTTACCTTCAAATCCCTATCCAAATAGTCCCGCGTTTTTCTCGTCGTTTCTCTTGGAGGCTTCACTCCCTTATGTTTCTTACTTTTTCGCTTTTTTCGATATTTTGGTCACCTTACCTTCCCTCTACTCAGTTTCTTTTCTAATTATCATTGTATGAGAACTTCCCGAGCTTAACCTGTAGTGAGAACAGCGTCAGCTTGCCTTATAACATTTGTGCCATTTTATTTTCTTTCACTTGAACTTCATTACCCTGTCCGATTAATGCCCTCTAATATGTCACAACATCGATTGCTGGGATTCAATATAGCCATGTATGGGATATCATATACGTACGTATACATAATTGCTACCATCTTGTTTACAAACTATTTCCAAACACCATTCAACTTACCCTGCTTCTAAAGCTGTAATGCACCTTCTTTTCTTCTTTCTCTTTCCGATTCGATGCGCCTCGTCCTATGTGACCTCTTAAGCTTTTTGCTCACTCCGCATACTCTAACTTCCCTTAGGCTACGCTAGCTTCCCATTTGTCTCTCCTGTGTCTAAATTTATAAGACTTTCAGAACACTTCCCGGGGGTCACCCATCCTGAAATTTCTCTCACTCCAAAGACGCTTAACTTTGGAACTCTGATGAAATACAATGCTTTAATGCTAGTCTGATAGCGTTCACCTCACCGCATGACCTTCAAAGACATAATTTGGAGTAGGTTGAAGTCTTAACAGATTTCAAAACGTTCTCATAACGCATCTCCCGCCAAATTAGAAGGGTCTCTTACCCGTAGACATTCCAAATTCTCGCTAGGTGGCACTTATATTCCAACGATAAGTGTCCAAAGATCTCCCGAAGTATTATCTTTATCTCAATCTAAATCACCTGTTTCCTTTGATGAAATTATATTGCACCATCTGTTCCTTAAGCCTACCGTCTTTGTCGCTTAAAGATTCCATCATTTTCGAGGTGAAGTCGTGAGCACGCAATACCCCTATATGCTTTATGCCTTTTTACCCTTACTGTGTGCCCAACATAGGCTTCTGACTTACTCAAAGACATGCCAAGTTCGTCTCAATACTGGCCTTATCTTATCACCACGTCGTCATACTACACCTTTAAATTCACAACTGTGTATTCCCTTTTCGTTCCATATTCGTACTCATTTAATTACGTCTATCTTGGATGCTTCCTTTGGTATCCCCTTGTTATATTTCTTCAGTCTATGCCCATCCTTCTCTTTTTTTTTTTGTGCTCGCGGAATTTTATAATACCTCTATGTCCTTCGGAAAATACTATTCCTACATAATCCCTTTCTCGTTTTCAAATCATATTCTGTTCACCCCTATTTGTTCTTATCATACCAGTCATTTCCTAGCACTCATTCTACCTCGTTGCTCATCTTTCTATAGCTTGGTCTTTCACAGTTCCGTCACTAATATTACTCGCGTTCTTGGCCATACATGTCATAATCTATTCTTACCGTTATCACCGTTGTCTTAACCCCTCAATGTCGTTATCTCATAATCTTTATTCTGAACTTTCTCTATAGAAGAACTTCATAAATCCCTTTTTTTTTTTTTTTTTGATCAATAGCTCACCTTCATATTTTTTGTCACATAGATCACGTCATATTCTTTAGTCACGTCCTCACTAGGCTTCGCTCATTTTCATAACAATCCTTATTATATTCACATAATATCCTGTTCGTAGTCAATCTTATAGAGTAACACTTCTTAACTTTTTGCCCTTTACGGTCAATCCTATCCTTAATATCTCACAAACTGTCGTATCGATACATTCATATCCGTCGCAATTCTTTTTCCTCTGTACTCTTGTCTCAATCATACTATTATTTCTCCTAACTATAAACTCGTCGTAATTTGTCCCTGCTTATCAATTCAGTTGGTACCTTAATACAACACTCTATCAAGATTTGCCAGTCTCTTTTAAATCATCTCTTAATATCACAAACCCTTTCCAAATTCTTTTTACCATATCGATAACGACCTCCTAATTACTATTACCAACAACTCAGCAATTAACTTATTTCTCAAGGTCAGCCGTACTTGCAACTTAGTCAAATCCTGTCCTTACTATTGACCCGAACTTTCAAGGCATATCACAAACCCATAACTCATTCTCTCTTTATTTCTGGGAAAATTTCGGCAGAGTTTCCTCTATATTTCTTACTATCTCAAAAACGCGAAAATAACAATGCCTCACAGGGCCAACATATATATATATATATCATATCATATCACAGCCACACAGGGCTCCCAATATTAACAACAGTATGAAAATGATGGACTTACCTCGTGTGTCCAACTCGGCTAACCATCCGTTACACTTTCTGTCCATTTTTTTTTCCTTCCAATTTTTAACTTTACATTTCACTCGTACTTCAATACCTTATTCGACATATATCTTTCGTACCTTAGCTTACCTGCGTGCTTTGTAACTTCCAATATCGTCAATCACTTTCTTCGGTCGATGTCGTCCTTCCACTGAAATCAAAAGTTAGTACGAGGAATCTCATTTCCTATGACTTGGCTCTATCGCACGATCTAAGACAGAAAAAGGGTCACTGATTCCTAAATGCCCCGCAGCCTCCTGTTTATAAGTGTGGCCGGCTTCACACCATAAACAAGACTTCGCCGGACACGGTCTCAGACAATCAGGCGAACTACTCGATACCACTTCGTCACGACCCAACCCCGTAGGCCGTGACTAGTGCCGAGCTAGGCACCCAAACGCACATGTTAACCATAATCGCGTACAAACGTATTATACATATACAAAGGTCGGACGTCAGATATCATAGGCGATATAACCGTATCTCGTACATACGAAAAAAGTGAAACGTCGCCCCAAAGCCACCACAAATATATATACATATCATTGTCACGACTTAATCGTGAGATGATATCACACATAAGCGGGTAAGGCTATCACAATATAAGGGGGGGCGTCCAGATCACAAATCACACAGACACAGGCGAACAGTTGATTACCCACAACCCACACATATGTCTACAGACCTCTCTGAGTAACAACAGAATCATATGACGGGACAGGGCCCCGCCGTACCCATGAATAGACATATACATATGCATCGGAAGAGTCTGTACCAAAACATAGGCTCCGGAACAAGGGAGCGCTCCAAAATAGCAGAATAGACATCCTAAGCTGACGGATCACCAAAGTGGGCGTATACCCACTGCGGGCATAAACGCGGCCAAAAGAAAGGGGGTCACATTTAAATATGTCTCGAGTATGCAAAAGCATGAAATATATAGCAAACAGGTTCATAATCGGAACAAAAGTACAGAAAATAAGTGCAAAATCCAGAATAGCAAAATGCTTACTCATTAAAACACAAATCATGCATGGGGCTCAGAGAATATGGTCGCCCACCCGTCATTGGCGCCATAACACAGCATAACATCAGAAGATTTCATATCTCCGTAACCCGACATATCACATAACACATCATAACGCCATAACACATAACACCAAATATACACGGTACCCGGCCCTCTAGCGAGGCGCTCGGCGAACCGGACACATCATACTCCGGAATATAACATAGTGCGCACGATAACATAACCGGCCGGGACTCGGCGAAAGATATAACAACCATATGCACGAGCGAGTCGCGAGGAACTATATGCGATTTAAAACATTTCAAAAACTCCATAGAATAGTCAAAACGAACTATCATTTAAAACCAAGAGAATAGTCAAATCAAGTTTCCCCCGAATGTAACTCGGGAACATATCAAATATAACTTTAGAAATCATGTATACGTTTCAAAACCATATGAAGTGGCTTATGGAAATTGAGAACATAATCGTCATTACAGACTCGGTAGGTAAGTAAGTAGTCGACGCTCGAGGGTTAAGACGATATAGTCATGCTAAGTCCTTTCAAAAGTCGTTAGAACTATACAAAGGAAAGTCGTGGGACCCACGGACGAGCGTCAACCCAATCCGAGCCCGCCCTATGGAAGGTATAGTCATTATATGCGCGCAGCCTTCCACAAGCATATCGAGGCGATCCGGTTAAATCTCGAAAGTTACGGCCCTTTTTCGACATAGAACCTTTTAGGAACAAAACTTTTACGCAAACTTTGAAATCCAATCATACCAAAGACATAAGGACCATTATTCTAGTACATTATAAATGCCAACATTAAGAAGTGAATAAGAATCGCATATGCTCGGATCGCAAGAATAGAGTTATCCCGAGGCTCGTAGCATAGCCTACTTACAACTAAGACATGCCAAAAGAAAGAAAGGTTAGGCTTTACATACCTCGTCCGCGTCCTGCTAATCCAACCTTAAGTCTCGGCTTCCCAAGATCTACAACAGCATCATTTGGTACCAAACATTAGTCATAAGCACTTAGAAATCCAATTCTTAAGCTAGCACTTCATTTACAGAAATTTGGGGAGCATTTCCCCTGTAAATTCAACAACCCCGAGAATTCAACTCGGCCAAATCTTCAACAACAATACCAACAATCATTCTAACAACATCACAATTAATTCAAAACGCATTCTAACGTTAATAACTCTTTTCTACATAATTTGACGATATTTCATTCACATTCAAATCACCACATACAATTAAGCCAACGCCAATGCTCATACATTCAAATACCAATTCGAAACCATTCAAACAAAACCCAAGAACATTTCAAACAATCCACACAATATTCAAACGGCCCAACCAATGAGCAATGCCACCCGAAACCTTCCAATTCCCATAGGGACAACAACGACACATTTCTTTTTTTCAAATTCATAAACTACATCAATAATCCGCATGTTAACAACATCATTCTCATAATTCAAGAAACTATATTAAAATCACATTATCTTCTCTAACAACCTACAAACGACTCCAACTTCAATTTGAATCACTAAACCTTCATTTTCATCCTAGAATCCACAACAACAACAACCAAACATGCTAAATAAAATTAATTCTTCACTCCTACACAACACCACATATACACGGCCACAACACAACACACACGGCTACAACCTAATACCCATAATTTCATGAATTTCATTCATTCCCACATACTACAACATGCACAAACCATCTATAACACATGCAAAAGAAGATTAAATGTCACGACCCACTTAGTTCTTCACTTGGTGCCCTATTTGGACACCACAAAACATAGAATTGCAAATCGTCATATTCTAGCTTAACTCCAACATATTCATCATTTTAAACCTTGCAAACAACATTGTCTTAAGCGGTCGCAGTTATCATAAAAGCTAGAAGAAATGCACAAATTTTTTGTATACAAACATATCCGTTTAGGAACCATTAACCGATAGGTTGGCGGAATATACATCGCCTTTTTTATACTCCAAACGGGCCGCTTCTCCAAGCGAACGGTTGAAAAGATGATCGTAAATAACGAACACACATATGACCCATTACCCACATATATTACTACATGCCTCTACAAACCGAAAGAATATATATAGCCCACACATGGCCCCGCCGTGAAAATAATTAATTATGCAAAAACATAAACATCGGGTGGGTACCAACATAATGCCACGACCAAAAGGAGCCCAACATTGGTTTTTTTTTCATGAAATGTCAACTTTCAAAGATGTACACTTTTTAACCCCAAATTTTCCATAATATTCCATACCAATAAAATATATAAACCCGCAAGACATATGTACATAAAAACAAAGATCAAAGCAAAAGCTCTCAACGTGGTCACCACTCCGAGTCTTGGTGCCACACACTTTTCATGGTTAGCTCAAATGTCTCCAACCCCGAACACAACATATCATATCATCAAACATATCATAAGTTCTATCACAAAGATAACTCCATAAACGGAACCGAGTATGGCGAGGTCCTCTTATAACCGTAACACTTCGTACTTTATCATAGTGCGCACGATCACAAACCGTAGCCCGGAACCCAAACAATGTCATAGTATAAGACTACTTTGAAGCTTTATGCATATACCCAATTAAATTTCAAGACTCGGCAAATAATTACATATACGTATTCATATTAAGATCGAAGGTTCAAAGTAAGTATTGAGACTACTCGGAATTAATATACAAAAGAAGCCTTTAGATTTACAAAACTTTCGAAAATACTTCATAAACTATTTTCCAAAATTTAGTGTCGTTCACAGTTGTAGAAGCTTTCAAATAACTTATGGAACACACCAAATCCTCAAATTCATAGGCAAAGGTCCTCCCTTTATATCATACGAAAGTAGATTAAGTAAGACCAACGAAAGAAATCCCCATAAGGGGCCCATATGGTCAAGTCGAGGTACGGACATAAATTACGAACTTTAGACTCTATGGAGTCATCTATGAAAGCTTCAAAACAATCCCATCACATTTGGCTAAATTATGGATATTCTAGTTTTCCAACAAAACATAAAAAATCATGATTCAATTATGGGGGGGGAATAGTAACAAAATCAAACTAGGGTTTTTTTGAGCGGGATAACCCCGAGGCTCAAATTCAAACCTAGTATATATAGGACATGCAAAAGAAGAAAAGGGATAGCTTTACATACCTTACGTGCGTCTTACGCTCGCTAGAAACTCAAATCCCGTTTGCTTCAAAATCTACAAATGGTCACAAACCAAATGTGAATTCAAGCTAAGAATTCAACTTAAACTTATATTGTCTACCGAAATTTCGCATAAAATTCAACGTCTAAGAGAATCATCTCCCAAAATATCAACAAGGTAAGACCAATAACCACAATAATCAATTTAAACTCATTCTAGCATTAATAGTTTTCTTTATATAGTGCGACAACTTCCAATCTAATTTCGTAATATCAATGGTTTCATATTCACACTACTCAAGATCATTCCACTACAATTCGGAAGCATTTCATATCATTCTATAAAATATTTGTAAATTATACAAAGATTCCACCAAAACCATAATTCATCCGACACTTCTAATTTTTGGCATAAATATTCGTTGCACATTTTCATCTCCCAATTTCATTAACAATAATCATAATTCGCACCTTAACACTTTCATTTTTCATCATTTCATAAATCCACCATAAAATCACAAAATTTCCTATAACAACTTACCAACCAATCTTTCATTAATATGGATTAGCATCCTTCCAAATTCACCAACTAACATAATAATTCACATTTAGAACTCCCTTTCCATGATTACATAAAAATTATAGAAAGATCACATAATCTCCCATCATAACATACATGCCATTTCAATACCAATTCGAATCGTTTAAGACTTACTTACGTCATAAATTTCATACGACTCAACTAACAAGCTAAATAAAATTTAACTCACCTCTCCCCTTCACCACTATGGCTCACGGCCATGCACACATCTCTCACACACACACGCCATGCACGCACACACCACAATTCCATAGTTTTCATGCAACTCTAATCACTTTAAAACATATACTTCTTCCATAACATAAAAGAATGGAAATCTCACCTCTTTCTTCAAATTTCAACTTGGCGCAAACGTGGTTCTTTCGCGAAACTAATTATACCACGTCGAAGAGGGTCTTGAACTTATCAAGAATTCAAGAAGGAAGAGATTTTGGAATCAAAGTTGAAGGCTAGGAATTTTTTTTTCCTTTCTTGTTCAATACACGGAATAACTCTCCATTTTTTTTGTGTTTTTGCTTCCTTTTTCTTGAATCTTCTAAGGATGATCATATATATATATGTCCTCTTAATTAATTAAAAAGGTCACATGATCATCATGTGACATAGGGCTTGGGCCAAGCCTTGTTAATGAATCTCTTGGGCCTCAATTCCTTTTAGTTTTTGTTGAGCCCAATTAGCTACAAATCTTGTCTTGTAATTTCCGAAACAAATTTTCGAATTTCCAATTTTTGCCCTTGGCCTTCTCCGATGTCTTTGCGCCGACATTTTGCCATGAACGACATAGATATGTTAATTAAGATCAAGGTATTGACTTATGACGTACAAGTCACAATTGTTTCAAATTTTCCGAATATGCGAAAACACGGGATATAACATTAAACCTTACCTTTTCCACTTAGTTCTTCACTTGGCTAGGGTTGAGAATTGCAAGAACAAGGGCTTTCCTTGCTCCAACAACTACTTCATGTTGTTTAGGACCTTCCAATGAGTTTAAAAGCTAGACGAAATAAATTTTTTGTGATCAACTTCCATGGAACCATTCGGCCACTCTTGGCATAATTGCTCTCCTCTTTTTTTTTCTCCATCTTTCTCCAAGCTTCTAAGTTGAAAAGATGACTAAATAACTTGCTTGGTCATCTATTATACACATATGTTATTAATCCAAGTGTACTATGTGTCACACATGGCTTGGATGAATTAAAATTTGTAGGGCCATGGGTGGGTACCACCCCAATGCCACATGGCGAACATTGGTTTTTTTTCATGAAATGTCAACTTCCAATAATTCACTTTTAACCCCAAATTTTCCTTAATATTCCATACAATAAAATCATATATAATAATTAAAACAAAATCAAAGGTCAAAAAGTCTCAACCTCGTATCCCGGAATAGTCTTGTCCCTAACTTTTCATGGTTAGCTCGAAATGTCCCAACGTACAAAATACGGGATATAACAATATGTTCTCTTGAAGCATATTCACTAATCGATTCGAGTTCGACTCTTTCTTATATAACTTCGTACTTTTGTCCTTGATTATGGTAGGGAACCCAAACAATTGTTAAGACTACTTCTTCTTTTTTATGATTAACCCTGCTAGTGTCCTCGATATCATTTCTAGAACCTATAGAGACTGTATGGTGTAGTTAAGGATCATGAGACTACTTTTGATTTGTTAGAAATAGGAACGGTGAACTTTGAGGTAATTGGGGATAGATTGGTTTTCCAAGTGTTATGCAATTCTAGTTGTCGAATGCTTGTGATGGTTTAGGCTAAAAGTGTAAATCCCTCATTTCATGCATAGGCTGGTTTGGGATAGTTGTAAGGAGTCCCCATAAGGACCATATGGTTATTGTTACAGTATTAACTGAGTTTGTTTGAGACAGCTTGAGGCTTAGTAAATATCTTAGGCTATGACTTTCTTTTGGGGACGAATGATCCTGATGGGGGGATAATGTAACACACCGTAAATCTTTTTTTTTTTTAATTATTTTTTTTTATCAAAACCACCCAAAGAAGTGGTGGTATTTTATTCCATAGAAAATATGTACTGGAAAACAGAAACAAAAGTATTTATAGAAAAAAGAAAAGCAGAAAGTAAAACTATCTAAGAGTACATGATGTGGACAAGGTAAGACCAAAACACTAATGCTTCTACAACCTGCATCAACTATAAATCCAGAGTCCTTGATTTGTATTCATCTATCACACCTTCAAGTCTCACAGATGGAATGAATAAAATCTCATGAAGATGACTTCAGGAAATTCTGGTTGTAGAGGAGTTTAGTTGTATTATATACCAATGCTTAGTCTTGGCTAATCTAATTGTGATGTACTGACCAGAAACTGCTGATGAGATCTTCTTCTAACTTGCTGTAGTAAGACGATTGATTATTATTGACATCCTGCCTAGAAATACCATTGTTTTAAGAAATACCATAAAAATGTTGTTATTTCCGTATTTACCTTCCCGTGATGTAACATTATCAAGTTCTGTTGTTGCTGTGATGGCCATTGATATCCTTTTTTGTTACATTTATCAGCCTCATTCATGATGACCATTGATATCCTTGTTAGCGTTAATCCTGAAATTTAGCCTTTGGCTCTTGTCCATGTTGATCAGCCTCCTTCCATGAGATGGTATATCCTGAAAATGATCATATTGAATTGTACCTGCAAATTAAAAACTAAGTTAGTGAAAAAATCTGCCACATAGTTCCCTTGTCACGACCCGACCTACGGGCCGCGATGGGTACCCGAGGCTGACCACCGAGCACCCTCATTCTACTTGCTTAACTTTGTCTTTATTCATTTCTCTTGTCGTTTATAATAATAGAAAATGACTTTCATATAGAACATATTTACTTATATAACGTAGGCCCTTTGGGCTATCAAAATAATAATAGTATACATAGGCTTTCATTTACACAATGACTATGGGACCATGCTACCCACACATACGTATCTACGAGCCTCTACTAGAACACGAACATATGGACGGGACGGGACCCCGCCGTGCCCAAAATACATGTACACAAAACCATATCTCAAAAATAGCACCTCCGGAATAAAGGAGGGCTCCCGCAACTGGCCCTAACGAGGATCCGCACCGTCTCCTCGTCTAACGTGGGCATGAACACGGCGTCCAAAGAGGACGTCGGTACGAATATTGTACGAGTATGTAAAGCATGAGCGATAATGGAAAAACATAACGGATAATATAGGAAATAACATAAAGCGGGAGACGATAACATTCTCTTCATAGCACTTACACTTTCCGTAGGGGCGTTCCATGTTCTATTTCGTACTCGTATACATACATCCATATCCTTTACTTACTTACCTTTCATATCTATTATCTCGTCATACTCATGCCCGCATCACGTGCTTTGCATATACATAGCCCTTACTCGGCACTTACATGTTAGTAGTATATTCGAACTCTAATCCTTTGTCATATGTATAGCTTAATCGTACTGAAAGATATCACGTACTTATCTCGTTCGTACTCATGAATGTGATGCATATGGTATAATCATAAGAACACAATCATACTCAAAGATATCATACGTGAAACATAGTCGTGCTCATATAAGCATCATGCATATAACATAGTCGTATTCATAACGGTGTCATAATTGTAGCATACTCATACACATCTATAGATTAGTATCATTCGTACTCGGCCCGCTTCGGCTCGATGGAATCGCTAGCATACGTACTCGGCCCGCTCGGCTCGATGACATTGCTGGTACACGTACTCGGCCCTCTTGGGCTCGATGGGATCCCCGGTATGCGTACTCGGCCCTCTTGGGCTCGATAGGCTTAGGATTATACGTACTCGGCCCTCATGGGCTCGATACATACATATATACATATATATCACATAGGGGTATCATGACCTTAACATATCTAGTCATCATCTTGCATTCATCATAAACATACATACACTTATCATAATGTCGCATCTATTTGTACCCATTTGATCATTATCCGTATTCGGCCTCATAGGCTCGACAGCATATCGTATTCGGCCACGAGGGCTCGATCACATCACCTACATCTCATATCGTACATGCATCATCATGTCGTCATAATACATATATTTGTGCATAGACACCCTATACTTCATATACTTGTCATCATACGTTATCGTAGGTTCATCGCTATCATTTATTTCATGAACATATTATTCTTTCATCTTTACTCGTGTCATAATCGCATCGTAAGCGTGTCATATTTTAGCATTCTTACATCACATATAACTATACATATCCTTAACACATACATTTGAACTCAAGACGTCTATATCTATATCGGGGTGACATAAGGTCGTGGACCCCGACTTCATTATGGAACATTCATACGTATTCACTCACCTTGAAGGAACAAGCATAAGGTGAGTGGGCATAATGATCAATGCCATTAGATTACATATATAGCGTCATTAGCGTCTTAGGAGCATCATACCATAGGCTCTAGCATCTCTAGTCTTTAGCTTACTACCATCATTACCGTTATCATGCTCATAGCTTATCTCTTATCTCGTATGGCTATCCATGAGTGAGGACTCTTGACTTTCTTGGAGATGGGACATTCGTAGTAAGGAGAATTTCATGCCATAGAAGTCATGCCTTGGAAAGAAAGGGTTAAGCTTTACATACCTTTGTCGTTTAGCTTATTCTATCGCTTGCTCGTTCTCCTTTAATGCTCTCGTTTACCTTCAATGGAATTCGCATCAACATTAGCTATATAATCGTAAAATCATACTTACTAAGGCTATAGAAATTTGGGCAGCATTTCCTTTGTTTATACTACTTTCCGCCACATTCCATATCAGCTCCCAACATTCATAATAATCATCACAATATCGCTAACAACAATCGTCATTCATTCATATGATTCGCATTTCATAATTCACCTCAATTTCCCATAATTATGACTAAAAATCCATCGTCGTATTCTTTCGTATCCAATACTCATTTCATGTTCTATAGGTCATTTATAACACATTTATATCATCAACACATTCATTTCCATGATTCAATTCCCTACTAATCACTAATGACAATATTCATCCATTTAATGACCCATTTGTGGTGCTCTTCTACAATCCATGAATCTCAACTTAAAAATACTTCAATTAGCATGTAATAAACATGAAACTTACCTTAGATGATGAAGGGATAGGCCTTGGATGATAATTCACCTTTTCTACCAAAACCCTACTTTCTCTCTCTTGGAATTTCTTGGGTTGAATGACTTTGATGAAGTTTCTTCCACTTGTTTCACTCTATTTCTAGTTGATGATCTTTGATTTCTCTTGTTTTCTCATGGATGAAGTGTTTGGAACACTCTAGAGGTTTCTTGAATGGAGGAGGTGGGAGATGAAATGAAAATGAAATGAAATGAGGTCTCTTATATAAAATAGAGTTCGGCCGATTGGAAATATACGGACCAACATACGGTCCGTATAATTTATACCAGCCGTATGTTGGACCGTACATTTGGTCCGGTGGCTTAAGTCATTACGGGCTAATTCTACGGCTGGACATACGGCCGGTATGATTTTATACGGCCGGTATGTCGGCCGTATGTTTGCCCGGGTTTTCGAAAGTTGTTTCGTCGACTCGTTTGATCGCCGATCCTTGTGGAACCTTCTTAACACTTGTTCACACTTCAATACCATTCTAAGGGACGTTATAACTCTCCTTGGGGCATCATTCATACGCCATTAACTCAATGCTCGTACTCCTTATCCGATACTCTCAACTTACAACTCGCTTCTCTTTAACAACTTCCTTTTCTTAACTCGGATGTCTTTGGAAATCTTAATTAGGTCGATCGATTACTATCTCTCGCTCATCTAAACCTCATGTTCATCATGTCCCTCATGAGTCTATTCACTTGTACGCTAAGGGAAATTTCCGAGGTGTAACACTCTTCCCCCCTTTTGGAACATTCGTCCTCGAATGTTAAATCGCCGGGGATTCTAGAAAAATTTCGCCAGAGTTTCCCCTGTAATATGGCGATACCATCCTGCCACAACAACCCATAATATCATTGCCTCACAGGGCTACAACATAACAACATTATAAATTGGCCACACGCGACCCATACGCATAAAAGAAAAGCATACAAACCTTATCATCCCAGTGTTCCCTCATATAGCTCTTCCGGGCTAAAATAAGTGCAGATTATCTCGTGGGGTCCAATATTTTGTTTCACAATTAGGGGACACAACATCTGAGTAATGATGGAAATAGGGGTGTTCAGATACTCTAATTATTACACTTCATTTAATACATTCCCCTTTCTTACCCCATAATGGCATCAAATCTTACATGGTTTGCAACTCTATCTCGCTGGGTTTCATTAGCGAAGTATAATTGCTTGCTAGTCACATCACCGCTCTTGGCTGGTTCATGTTCGTATACATCTATACATATACAGATATCCATATCCACACACATATTTGTGTTCATAGCCATATCTCTATTCATGATCACATTCATTTACATACTCATATTCATCACATTTCTATATTCGTAACATACTTGTACTCATATTCATGTCGTTCACATATCGTATATATCACACATGCTTAACATATTCGTACTCATGTTGATTTCGTATACATAGTATTCATATAACATTTACATAACATACCCGACTATGAAGAGTCGGTACTTCACATATACTTGGCCGGCCAAGGCCCGGTCATCCGTACCTAACTATAGTGGTGCGTGCTCATCATCATGTATACATATTCATTCGCATATATCGTACTCTACCCGGTCATACAAGCTCGGGGTTTCCATAATAGTCATATATAGGCACATATACATATAAGATCATAAGCATTCCTTAACATCGTCACTATCATCGCTCATCACATCTATTTGACACGTCTTAGGGTCTATCGTTAACTTTCTGCACTTGCGTTCCTCTTCCTCGCTTTCCCCCTTTGGGGTCTTGCCTATACCATTTTTAAATTCCCAGTTTTGCCTCCAAATCTCTAATTCGTATACCTCTTACTATACTGCGTCTCATTCATGCTGTTTCTGATGATCCATAGCTACGATAACCTATATGTGGAGGTTTAATATACTCGTGTCTTCCCTCTTCCCTTTACTCTATACGTAAATAGCTTCTTATGGTCGTAACTCATCATCATCGCTATCTTGGGGTTTTTTTTTTTTTTTCCTCTTTGCATCCTACTTCCTTAAACTTGAGAACCATAATACCACCTATCATTCTTTCCCCACTACCATCGCTACATAATATAACTTCTCAATTTATACTCGCTCATTGCTACAATTATTTATTCTTCCTTTAGCACATAATTAAAAAAATGTAGATATACCTGTGACGGCATCGGGGGGTGACTCTGGATCTTGTCGCTCAACCAATGCATACATACGATGCCGAGGGCCACTCGAATTAGACGCTCTCTCCCTGCCTCTACCCCGCACTACTAGTGTCTGGGAGTCTTGTCCCGCGGGGCGCATAGATGACGAAGATCCGGCTGCGGATCCCGTGGGCTGGACCGCACGTCTGTCGCCTCGAAATGGGCACTCTCTCATAATATGACCTGACTGGCCACAACTATAGCAAACATCCGACCCCACTCGACATGGTCCCCAATGTTGCTTACCGCACTGGGTACATTGTGGTATGGACGATCTCGTCTGGCCCGAATCACTTCTATACCGAGAACCAGACTCTCCGAAACTCTGACTCGGTCCGGAATGAATGGAGTAATCGGACCCCTGGCCTGAGTGCCTAGAATATGACTTCCTCGATCTCCTCTATAGCTGCTATCGGCACCCATGGGTCTGGCCCTCTTACCTTGCCCCTCATCACCTCCACGTCCACTCCTTTGCGGCTGTTGTTGCCCTTCTAAATTTTGGGCATGGGCTTGAATGCGGGAAATGTCCATCCCGTCTTGCAATGAAGCCGTTAAACATTCTTGATATAAATGTGGCCCTAAGCCGCTCACAAACCTGTACACTCTGTCACCCATGTCGGCCACCATCATCGGAGCATATCTAGCCAACGAATTAAATTGAAGGCTATATTCTCGGGCGCTCATATTTCCTTGCTTTAAATTCAAGAATCTATCCGCTCTAGCTCGGCGGATCTCGGGTGGCAAATAATGACGAATGAAGGCATCAACGAACTCTTGCCACACGGGAGGGGCGCATTCTCTTTTCTTGACGATCTCCAGTTGTTATACCATAGAACCGCCACATCTCGGAGTCTATAAGACGCTAACTCCACTGATTCGGTTTCAGAGGCATGGATAATCCTCAATGTCCTCAACATTTCATCAATAAAACCTTGAGGGTCTTCATCCGGCTTTGACCCGAAAAACTCCGGGGATTCAAACTCATAAAATCACGGGCTCTAGTACTAGCGGCCCTGTCACTTAAGCCCGAACCTTGCCGCTGTGCCTGGGTGGCAACTATCTGTGTCAATAAGTTAATGGCCTCGGCCACTTGTTGGCCTGAAGTAGATGGTGGAGGGACTGTAGGCATAGGAGCTGGAGCTGAAGCCCCTTCTTGCTCTTCCGTAACGGGCGGAGTAGTGGAGGCACTAGGTGGAACCTCATCATGTGATTCGCCCTCATCTATATTCATAGGCGGCTCTATTTCTGCCCGCCTCTTCATCGTAGTCTCGCCCCTCCGGGCGGCTTTAGCTTTCCCTTTTGGCGGCATTTCTGAAATCACAACATACTCATTAGGGAGGAATTTCATCCTATACTTGGCTCTATCGCACGATCTCATATGAAGAAAGATGGTCATTTTTCCTAAATGCCACGTAGCCTCTTGTTTATTAGCGTGGCGCGCAACACACCATAAACAAGACTCTACTAGACACGGCTCGTAGACACTTCCTAGGACTGAACTGCTCTGATACCACTTTTGTCACGACCCGACCTACGGGCCGCGACGGGTACCCGAGGCTGACCACCGAGCACCCCTCATTCTACTGCTTAACCTGTCTTTATTCATTTCTCTTGTCGTTTATAATAATAGAAAATGACTTTCATATAGAACATATTTACTTATATAACGTAGGCCCTTTGGGCTATCAAAATAATAATAGTATACATAGGCTTTCATTTACACAATGACTATGGGACCATGCTACCCACACATACGTATCTACGAGCCTCTACTAGAACAACGAACATATGGACGGGACGGGACCCCGCCGTGCCCAAAATACATGTACACAAAACCATATCTCAAAATAGCACCTCCGGAATAAAGGAGGGCTCCCGCAACTCGTCGATAGCTAGCTGCGAGGATCGCACCGTCTCCTCGTCTACACATGGGCATGAACACGGCGTCCAAAGAGAAGGACGTCGGTACGAATATTGTGCGAGTATGTAAAGCATGAGCGATAATGATGAAAAACATAACGGATAATATATGAAATAACATAAAGCGGGAGACGATAACATTCTCTTCATAGCACTTACACCTTTCCGTAGGGGCGTTCCATGTTCTATTTCGTACTCGTATACATACATCCATATCCTTTACTTACTTACCTTTCATATCTATTATCTCGTCATACTCATGCCCGCATCACGTGCTTTGCATATACATAGCCCTTACTCGGCACTTACATGTTAGTAGTATATTCGAACTCTAATCAACATATCGCATATGTATAGCTTAATCGTACTCGTAAAGATATCACATACTTATCTCATTCGTACTCACATGAATGTGATGCATATGGTATAATCATACGGGTAACACAATCATACTCACATAGATATCATACGTGAAACATAGTCGTGCTCATATAAGCATCATGCATATAACATAGTCGTATTCATAACGGTGTCATACTTGTAGCATACTCACATTCTATAGATTAGTATCATTCGTACTCGGCCCCTTCGGCTCGATGGAATCGCTAGCATACGTACTCGGCCCGCTCGGCTCGATGACATTGCGGTACACGTACTCGGCCCTCTTGGGCTCGATGGGATCCCGATGGCATGCGTACTCGGCCCTCTTGGGCTCGATAGGCTTAGGATTATACGTACTCGGCCCTCGTGGGCTCGATACATACATATATACATATATATCACATAGGGGTATCATGACCTTAACATATCTAGTCATCATCTTGCATTCATCATAAACATACATACACTTATCATAATGTCGCATCTATTTGTACCCATTTGATCATTATCCGTATTCGGCCTCATAGGCTCGACAGCATATCGTATTCGGCCACGAGGGCTCGATCACATCACCTACATCTCATATCGTACATGCATCATCATATCGTCATAATACATATATTTGTGCATAGACACCATATACTTCATATACTTGTCATCATACATTATCGTAGGTTCATCGCTATCATTTATTTCATGAACATATTATTCTTTCATCTTTACTCGTGTCATAATCGCATCGTAAGCGTGTCATATTTTAGCATTCTTACATCACATATAACTATACATATCCTTAACACATACATTTGAACTCAAGACGTCTATATTTATATCGGGGTGACATAAGGTCGTGGACCCCGACTTCGTTATGGAACATTCATACGTATTCTGCCTCACCTTGAAGGAACAAGCATAAGGTGAGTGGGCATAATGATCAATGCCATTAGATTACATATATAGCGTCATTAGCGTCTTAGGAGCATCATACCATAGGCTCTAGATCTCTAGTCTTTAGCTTACTACCATCATTACCGTTATCATGCTCATAGCTTATCTCTTATCTCGTATGGCTATCCATGAGTGAGGACTCTTGACTTTCTTGGAGATGGGACATTCGTAGTAAGGAGGAATTTCATGCCATAGAAGTCATGCCTTGGAAAGAAAGGGCTAAGCTTTACATACCTTTGTCGTTTAGCTTATTCTATCGCTTGCTCGTTCTCCTTTAATGCTCTCGTTTACCTTCAATGGAATTCGCATCAACATTAGCTATATAATCGTAAAATCATACTTACTAAGGCTATAGAAATTTGGGCAGCATTTCCTTTGTTTATACTACTTTCCGCCACATTCCATATCAGGCTCCCAACATTCATAATAATCATCACAATATCGCTAACAACAATCGTCATTCATTCATATGATTCGCATTTCATAATTCACCTCAATTTCCCATAATTATGACTAAAAATCCATCGTCGTATTCTTTCGTATCCAATACTCATTTCATGTTCTATAGGTCATTTATAACACATTTATATCATCAACACATTCATTTCCATGATTCAATTCCCTACTAATCACTAATGACAATATTCATCCATTTAATGACCCATTTGTGGTGCTCTTCTACAATCCATGAATCTCAACTTAAAAATACTTCAATTAGCATGTAATAAACATGAAACTTACCTTAGATGATGAAGGGATAGGCCTTGGATGACAATTCACCTTTTCTACCAAAACCCTACTTTCTCTCTCTTGGAATTTCTTGGGTTGAATGACTTTGATGAAGTTTCTTCCACTTGTTTCACTCTATTTCTAGTTGATGATCTTTGATTTCTCTTGTTTTCTCATGGATGAAGTGTTTGGAACACTCTAGAGGTTTCTTGAATGGAGGAGGTGGAAGATGAAATGAAAATGAAATGAAATGAGGTCTCTTATATAAAATAGAGTTCAGCCCGATTGGAAATATACGGACCAACATACGGTCCGTATAATTTATACCAGCCGTATGTTGGACCGTACATTTGGTCCAGTGGCTTAAGTCATTCTGGGCTAATTCTACGGCTGGACATACGGCCAGTAGATTTTATACGGCCAGTATGTCTGCCGTATGTTTGCCTGTTTTCCGAAAGTTGTTTCGTCGACTCGTTTGATCGCCGATCCTTGTGGAACCTTCTTAACACTTGTTCATCACTTCAATACCATTCTAAGGGACGTTATAACTCTCCCTTGGGGCATCATTCATACGCCATTAACTCAATGCTCGTACTCCTTATCCGATACTCTCAACTTACAACTCGCTTCTCTTTAACAACTTCCTTTTCTTAACTCGGATGTCTTTGGAAATCTTAATTAGGTCGATCGATTACTATCTCTCGCTCATCTAAACCTCATGTTCATCATGTCCCATCCATCTAAATCTCCTGATTGCTAATGTGTTCATTACATAAAGTTCTGCAGAATCCAATGGATACATTAATTCCCACCATAAGTTAAAGGATCCGTATTCAAAAAACTCTATTATCTGCGGTCTGTATTCGATATAGATATTTCTATTGGTCTAATGAATCACCTTAACATAAGAAACTGAGCCTCCATGTCTTCTTGTGTTCCTACTTTTCCACAATTGCCACATAACCAAGGCAGGAATGGCCTGATATAATGCTTTCAATCTAGCCACAGTGTTAAAGTTACACCATAACAAAACTGTCTGTTTGATCTATATGAAAGGGCCCATTATCCCTGCAACTGTTGAGAAATAGCTCCATATTCTTCTAGCAAATGGCGCTGAAATGAACACATGATCCATTGTTTCTTGTTGTACCTGGTAGCACCAGCATCTTGAGACTACACTGATTCTCATTTTCTGCAGAACTTCATCTATAGGTAGTTTCCAAAACCATACTCTCTATAAGAACATAGATACTTTATATGGTAAACCTTTTAACCAGAAGTTCTCATAAACCTGTGATCTTTGCTTTCTTTGTCTCAATTTCTCCCATGCACTCTTAACTTTAAATTTCCCAGAACTTATGTATATCCACCATGGCTTATCTGTTTCATTAGACCCCTAAAAATGGCCCAGTTCACTTCTCACATGCTCTACTATATCAGCTAAGAATACATCTTGCATTTTGGATAATTCTAATGATTACTGTCCATCAAATCTTCTAGATCATCTTCTATCTCATTATTCTGATCCTGGTGTGGTAACAAATTATGTAAAGCTCCAAGTTTAGACCAATTGTCAAACCATATTGATGAAGATCCATTCCTAGGTTCCCACTAAATACTATGCTCTATATCATCCCTTGCCTGTAACATAAACTTCCAAGTCTGAGATCCTCCTTTCAATTGCACCACAGTTGGTCTAGATCTTTTGCAGTATTTGTTCCACATGAAGTTGGACCATAAGATCCACCAAAGCTTGGCAAACTATGCTTTTGAAATGTCATAGAGAGATCAAAATCCTAGTCCTCCATCATTCTTTGGATAGCATAACTTTTCCCATGCAGACCAGTGTTTGCTTCTACCTTCATCTTTTGTTTACCAGAAAAATCTATTGAAAAACTTGTGAAGCTCTTTCATTACACATTTCGGAGGTACCATAGCAGACAACAAATAAACTAGAATACTTTGTAAAACACTGGAAATCTGCACAGCCTTCCCACCAAAAGAGAGTTGTTTACCTTTCCAAGCCTGCAGTTTGTCTCTAAGTTTCTTTAGCATATCTTTATCGAACATCTTCTGTCTTCTTGCATGAAAAATCGGACATCCCAAATAAGTGAATGGGAATTCTCCTTTAGTGAAGCCTGTTATTTGTTGCACTTATTGACTCAACCCATCAGCCACTTTCTTGTGCATGTAGTAACAACTCTTATTTGCATTAATCTTCTACCCAGATACTCTTTCGTACTCATGCAGAATGAACATGATCTTCTCAGAAAGAAACTTTATTGGCTGAAGCAAATATAATTGTATCATCTACATATGATAGATGATTCAAATTTGCACTCCATTTTGGCATTCCATATCCTATGAAGTTATCATGCTCAAATAAAGAATTAAGAGCCATTGATAGAACCTCTACAACAAGAATAAAAAGAGCAGGAGATAGAGGATCTCCCTGCTTTACCCCTCTTGTAGAATGAAAAAATCCAAAGGACTGTCCATTAATTAGTATAGAATACCAATTATTGGCAATTAATCTCCAAACCATATCCACATACATTTCTGCAAATCCCATCTTTCTCAGAACTTGCACAAGAAAACTCCAAGACACCCTATCATAAGCCTTTACCATGTCTAGCTTGATGATCAAATTTGCTGGTTTCCCTCTCCTTATATCAGCAACTAATTCTTGAGGCGATAAAGAACATTTTCAATGATGTTTCTACCCTTCACAAATCCAAATTGATTTGTAGAAATTAAAAAAGGTTGAATCACTTCCAACTTATCATGCATAATAAAATTGCTGAGACTGATTGATCTTAGATTAGAAAAGGAGTTGATAACAGGTTTCTTCGGTAGCAGAACCAGGTTTGTATGAGTTACTGATTTTGGCAATGTATGTCCCTCATAAAAACTTTTGATCATATTATACATATCAGTTGCCACTATATTCCAACATCTTTGATAAGAAAAAACACCAGAAAAACCGTTAGGGCCATAAGCACTATCCCCAAACAGTTGAAACACATCATTTTTAACCTCCTTCATTTATTCTCTTAGGTATGAAATCCAATAAGTTAGATTCTAGTGACTCCCCTTCTTGAGAGAACTGGTTCTGATAAAAGGAAATAACTTCATTAGCAATATCATCTATGTTGTCAAGCCACTCTCCATCAATATTTTGAATCCTTGTAAGCAGCAACCACTTTCTTCTACCCTTCATAAGATAGTGAAAATATCTTTTGTTTCTATCTCCTTTAGAGTACCATTAGATGCCTGATTTTTGTCTAAAAAATTCTTCCTCAAAATGTAGATACCTTTTGTGTTCAGCCTGTGCCAATTGCAACACCCTTCTATTATCTTTTGTTGGATCTTCTTCAAACAATTGTTCTTTAATCCTAACAATATCCTCCCTTATTGTTAACTATTTAAAAAGATCTCCAAAAGTATCTTTGCTCCACTTTGATAAAGCAGATTTCAAGCTTTTCATCTTAAACTTAAAAGTAAGGAAAGGATCACCCATAAATTTAGTTCTCCAATGTTGTTCCACCACTTCTCTAAATGTCTCATGCTCCAGCCAAAACTTTAAGAATCTACAATGCTTTTGAAACTGCTGAACTTTTTCTCCTGCTGAAAGAAGAAGAGGAGCATGATCTGAACTTGTTCTTGCTAAATGATCCATACTCAAGTTACTGAACCAGTTTTGGTATTGCTGATTGAACAAGATCCTGTCCAATCTCTTGAATATGCAATCTTGACCAGCCCTTCCATTCCACCAAGTAAATGGACTACCTTTAAACTTTACTTTTGATAATTCACAAGAGTTCATGCATAAGGAAAAATCTTCATATTTTGTCGAATATACTGGTAAACCTCCTATCTTTTCCTCCTCATGCATAATGACATTAAAATCACCCCCACTATTCATGGAAAATTCATTGAACTTGCCAGTTGATAAATATTATCCCACAACACCAATCTTTCACCAAAGATCACACTTTACATATACTAATGTTGAAATCAAAGACTTGCCACTATCTTGAAATAACATTTTAATGGTCACTTCTTGATCAGTGTCCATTAATACATCCACCTCTATACCATCAGCAACAAAACACCAAATCATTCCATTGCAATTATGATTAGCAATGTTCATACCTAATCTTCTTTTGTATCTATCTATATGTCTAGATTGTTGGAAAGGCTCTAGTAAAGCTACCAGTACAAATTTATGGTGTTTGTGCAACATCTGAACTCTATAAAAAGCCTTTTGATTATTGCCAGACTTGATATTTCAAATGAAAGTTTTCATCATTAGGAATTTATTTTGTTTGCAACATTTCTCTTTGGTAGAATCCTGGATGGTTGTACTTTACATATCTTGGATCTTGTTTGCAGTTTTTTACCCTGAGCTTTATCAGATAGAGTTTCTCCCCCAAGCTTATTCCTTCTACCCTTCTTTGAACTTTTAATTCATTCTCAATAGCCACGAGATGATCATCTTAGGGTGATCCTTTTGTCGACGGATGCTCTTATTACACTCGTAGTCTCGGAAGGATGAGAACCAACTATGTAGCATCTACATCGAGAATTCAAGTATTGTATACGTCATTAGTCCGATCCTTTGTAGGAACTACCCTCCTTTTTTGACACTCACATCAGCCAATTTTGAAATATCAACTTTATAAACCATAATATCTTCATCTTTCATGTTGCTTGATTATGTGCTTTTGCATGTATCTTTCTTCATAACCTCTCCTTCTTTGTTGTTATACATGCTATTCAGATCATGAGAGACTAAGGCATGAAACCCTTTATGTGGAGACCTCTTCTTACTGACAGACACAATATGAGTATTTTCTTTCAGTACCATAGTTGTGAAATCAGAAACTTCCTTGCTATTACTATTGGAAGGTTGATAACATCCAACAGCAAGAGCTTTATCGAAGGGACTACCTGAAACTTCACTCTCTTCATTTGTAGAAGCTATATTGGTTCCATCCTCAGTGCTATCCTCCTTTGTTAGACTATCTTCCTCCTGTTGGTTATCAACTGACCACCTAGTCACTTCTTCAAACTTATCTTGTTGATCTACTGTCTTCAGTCTTTCAAAATTCAACTCCTTTTCCTTAAGATTTTCATGATAAGCCTGAAAATCTTCCTTTTTTATGACAGGTTAACCTCTTCCTCATTAATATCAACATCTGCAATAATTGCAACATCAGTCTCCACATTATCCATAGCAGTTTCCAAGTCATCTTGACCAGGGATTTGCATTGGTTTCTCTACTCCTTCTTCTATCTCTTCACTTGTTGTAGGCTTACAGGCATTACTTGAAACACCATTTACATTCTCTTGTTCCTCTTCATTGGGCAAATTACCTTCCTTCTTACCTGAATCTTTGTTTTCACCATCTACCTTGTTGATATTACTTACCACTACTTTTGAGTCATCCAAAGCTCCCTTAAAAGCTTCCTCACTGTCAATTCTGACATCAGTAACACCAGTAAAACTATCACCTTGATTTTCTTCCACTTTATCTGTCACCTCCACCATATTACTACTATTGTCCATAGAAACAGACATGTGTTCATTTCCACAGGATCGACTGCTATAACACTATCTCTAACTTTCTCAAATTCAGACACATGAGAATCATCCGCTTTCACATTATTAGGATTTGCTCCTTTAACAATAACAACAACCTCAGTTTTCTCACTTGCATCCTTGTTCTGTGAAACTTCAACATTGAGGTCAACATTATTGGGCTCTGATACATTCATAACATCATCACCAGCCTTCTCCTCTTCATCCTTGCTAATATCTACTCCATTGATTGTCAAACTCTTCTTTGTTGTCTGCAACTTGTTGGCAAAAGGTCTTCCACCACCCTTACATCTTGACCATCAGTGACTCAAATTTATTTAGCACCCAAACCTTTGTACTCTCTTGATTGTGCTGATCTTCCTCTACTAAACTAGCAAGAACATTAAATTTATTCTGATTCTGGATTCCTTCTTGTTGCTTGGTGTTGTTATTCTGTTCTTTCACATCAACCTTGTTCTTATTCACTTCACTTTGATTAAGGTTATTATTATACCTCACCTCATGGTTTTGTTCCACTGGCTGCTTCTTCTAATCATCATGTTTCTCGAATGGTTTATCCATACTAGGACTAGCAACCAATTCCTCCTCCTCTAATTCTGGATGCAACAGTCTACACTCAGCATTTGAATGTCCTTATAACATACATTCAAAGGCAATATCGAGGTAAATAATCGTATTGAATCTTCACTTTGACTTCACTGATAGCCTTAGTATCATCTCCTCAATTTCCATCATCATAAACTTTGGTTTATCAGTTATTTAGTCAACCTGAACTTTAATCCTCGTACATTTTGGCCTTGTTTTGTTAACAGCAGCCAAATCCAACTGCACAGGTTTTCCAATGGCATATGCCAACGTAAATAGAGACTCCTTCACAAAATAAGTAGGCAAAAGGTTTGGAAACGAAATCCAAGCCATGGCTATGGATGTTTCTTCATCTATTTTAAAGTTGGACTCATAAATTAGAGGCCTCATTTGATAAGTACAACCATCCCTCGACTTTGACCAAAATGCAGGTTTAGAAGAAATATTGATAAAATCTTCCATTAAGGTGCTTCGTATCAAAAACATGTCGATTTCTAAAAAACCCTACTGTACATTTACCCTTTGCACCACATTGCTTAGGAATGATAGTTCTCGCTCTCCTAACTCAAAGCCCATATGAAAACTTACCAACTATGATATTTTGCAAGTTTTCAATCACTTCCATTCGATCCACTTCATTTGATGTCCACTTCATGTATGCTATACCATCAACGTACATTACTTTCTTCTGAGGGATTGATTCATATTTCACTAATGAAGTAAACTTGGTAGCTTGTAGTACAGTTTGAGAAAAAGAGATATTAGGGTTGAACGGAAGAGATGGGAGAGAAGATGAAGTTGCGGGTATTTTCGTGGAAGGTAATGCAGGGAAAAGATCATAAGAGACAATATCTAGAGGCTGGCCAGCCACCGTAGATGGCTGACTAGTGTCCGACGTAGCCATAGAGGCTACCCTAGGTTTAGGGTTTGCATGGGAGAGGAGAAAGAAGAGAGCTAACACACCATAAATCTGAGCTAGGTGTGAATGCATTAAATGAGAAGTAATGTGACATTTTAGGCATATGAGGTCCTATCAAGATGAGTTTGGATGTAAATAGTTGATTTAAGGTCAAGACCTAGTAGTGAAGTTCGTAAGAGTTCTCAAACTCGTTAAAGTTTCGGTAGGTCTGACTTGTAGGCCAATTTCGTGAAACTTTGTTGAGAATCTGGGAAAAATTCATCTAATAGAAGTTGTAGATATGTGAAATACCTTTTACAATGATATAAAGTGGAGCTTAAATAGACTTGTGAGTAAAACATTATGACCGTTTTACTAACCTGCGTTTCGCAGGATCATCTTTGCGGGTTCAAACTGCGTTTCACAGTATAGAACACCAAAAATCATGCCCTCTAGCATTTTGTGCGTTAGGGCTGCATTTCACGGGTCAAACGTGTGATTCACAGGATGTGTCACATGCCTTGCTTGGCTTTAAAAATCCCAGAACGTGAAATTTTCTTAAACCTTCATTCCACTTCATTCTTGGCGGACTTTTTGAGGATAAAAGACCCTATAACTTCTCCAAACCTTACAAGGTGAGTTCCTAATCATCTTATGATTAAACTATATCAAATTAAAAAGAATTAACACTAGTGCATCTTGCAAAAACCATATATTTTTGAAACCCAAGAAAGAGAGGAAGAAGGGACGTTTGGGGCATTTGAGATTCCTTCAAAAAGGTATGATCCTTGAATTTTCTAATGTTATTGAAAGGGTTTAGACTAGTGTAAGTTATCCTATGGGATTAGAATGCATGAATGATTCATGAAGTGTTCAAGAACACGTTCTAGACATGAAAACCCTAGTTTTTCTATAAAGGGGGTATATAGGTAGAATTAGATTAAAGGTCTAATCTTTCTAATCTAAAACAATTGTAGATTTATTTTTGAACCTTGGGAATTCCGTTTTGCTACCTTGTTGCAGGTTTGAGGTATATATCTTTTTGAACATACTCTTTTGAAACGATTTGTGTGACTTTGGTTATGGTTTGTGGGCGTGAGGGACAAGAATACATTAAATCTTGTTTGTACTATATTATATAAACGTATTCATGATTTTTTTCTTCTCTAAGGGATGATTAAATATTGTGATATAAATCTTTGGTATTTGAACTCGAATTACCCTTAAGGGATGTTTAAACTTGATATTTGAAAAGCTTGATTATCTCATGTGAATGCTCTATAAAATGATTGTGTTGAACGTGAAACTTGTTTAAAGAAGTGAGTCGGTTTTCTAAAACTGAAATGAATTGATGTACCCCTATAATGGGAAGATGAACATAATCCATGAGGAATAATTTGGCCATCAGCGACGACGTGGGATTCAGCTTTTATGCCATGATTGATGATTCGGCTAATATGCTATGATTTGTATCTTATTTGTGTTTGGGCCTATATGGGCAAGCTGTGCTAGTCCAGAGGATGATAGCCGTTATGGATCCTAACGTATCAATATGAGTATTGATGTGTCAGTCCAGAGGATGATTGACCTCCGAGACGTATAACCTAGTGCTTCTATTACTGTGTCAATCCAGAGGATAATTGACCTCTGAGGCATATAGCCTGGTGCATCTATTGTTGTGCTAGTCCAGAGGACGATTAGCCTCCGTGGTTTTCTATCTCGGAGTATCGATTGATTGATTTTCCTGTGAGTGGCTTGTTCTGTATTTTGAAAACTTGTGAGTGGCTTGTTTCGTATCTTTGTTTCCTGTGAGTGCCTTTTGATGAAAATGAACTTGTTCGCCTTGGAGTGGCTTGTTGATGATATTGGTCTCGAATTGAAAAGACTCAAATGGTAATAAATGGTATATTGAATCAGAAAAGATATATACTTGTCTTAATGGTTTTCTATTGATGATTTTGAGTTGTATGATTGATCTCTTCTTTGATTTAAGATGATTCTATTGGAACTGTTTTCACTAATCATTATAGTATTGTTTTGTTATGTTACTTATTGTCCCCAAGACACTCACTGCATACCCAGTACTCAGGCATACCATTGTTTTTTATGGTATGTTAGGTAACGAAGGGCGGTACGATGACGATTCGTTGATTAGGAGTACTTGCTGCTTTCAGACTTTTGGTGAGCCCACACTTTCATTCTTGGAACACCCTCTATTTTACTTATTGCTTTTAGTTTCCAGGTTGTGTCCCGATGAGTTAGATGCTTATTCATTAGCTTAGAGGCTCCATAGATAGATGCTGTTTTGTGGGTATTGGTTGAGTCGTTGTTCGACTCTCATGGGTATTTCTACGCTTTGACAATCTATTTATTACAGACTTCCACTAATTTTATTTCATAAATTATGAGCATGTGTTTGTCTAGTTACTTTATAACATCTTTTAATTGGTTAATGAAAGATAATAAAAAAAAAGGGACTTGTTGTTATTAATTCATAAGGCGCTTCCGGTGTTGTTCATAGCATCGGATACCTGTTACGTCTAGGGTGGATTTTGGGGTGTGAAATAATTACACCACTACCACTACCACACATCCCAACAACATAGTACAATGCCACACAGGGCTACAATAATTAATAACAACAATGGTCCCACACGACCAACGAGAGTAACTGATAATTAATACATACCTAAAGACAATGGTGTCATAGTCTGCATCTGCTCTAAAGCCAAAAATAAATGAGGATATCTAACATCCATATCTTCCTCGACTTCCCAAGTCATCTCTTTTACATTCTTATTTCTCCAAAGTACTTTTACAGAAGCAACATCTTTGGTTCGCAACTTACGAACCTGACGATCTAAGATAGCAATAGGAACTTCGTTATAACAAAACTGCTCTGTAACTTGGACATCATGTACGGGAACAATCCTGGAAGGATCTCCGATGCACTTGCAGAGCATGGATACATGGAAAACAGGATGTACAGACTCCAAGTCTAAAGGTAAATCCAACTCTAGGCTACTTGGCCTACTCTACGCACAATTCTATAAGGACCAATGTATCTAGGGCTAAGTATTCCCTTCTTACCAAATCTCATAATACCTGTCATAGGTGATACCTTTAGAAACCCCCAGTTATCTACCTGGAACTCCAAGTATCGTCGTCTGTTATCTGTATAAGACTTCTGGCGACTCTGAGCTGCTAGTAATCTCTCCTAAATGAGCTCAACCTTCTCCACCACCTGCTGAACCAAATCAGGCCCTATTAACTTTGATTCTCTGTCCTCGAACCATCCGATTGCAGATCTACACTGTAACGACCCGCTAGGTCGCTATAGGAGGATGGGGTGACTTAGAAAACTAGACCTCCATTGGCAACTTTGAGTTCGCAAGTGAGTCCGTACTGTGTTTTTAGGTATATGTGCAAGTTTTGTTTTCGTCTGTAGGGCCTCGAATTGGTGTTAGGAATTTTAGGCGAAAACTGGTGGAAAAACCCGAGCTAATGGGCAAAATGGACTGCTGCAGCGGGTGTGGTACCGCTGTAACAGGTCCGTCATAGCTGGGCGAGGCTCATCGCTGCGGGGAGTCAGGGAATTAATTAGGTACACCATAGCGGGAGGTTTCCCGTTATAGCATGACCGCTGTAGCAGTCGAATCGAGGCAGAATCCGTATTTTATATTCTTTATTCCAAACCCTTTCTCACACAACTCCAAAATAGTTTCCAATGAATTCTTGTGGTGAAAATATAAGGCTAGGGCTAAAATACTCTTGGAAGGTATGTCTTAACCCTTTCACTTTGTTCATTCTATCATATTGTTAGGTCTCATGATTAATTAAAGGGGTCTCTAATGGTGAATGAAAGGATAGAACCGCAGAAACTACAAACCCTTAGATAATTGATGGGTTACTGATTTTATTACTGATTATAAATTATCACTTCCTAGGATAAGAAATTGATTATTAAATAATGGGAATGATGTATTGAGACTTAGAGTTTCATAAAGATGGTAACTTTAGAATAAAAACTGCTTGTAAAAGGGTTGAAACTATTAAAAAACCCATGAATGGATAGAATATGATTATTGGGATTGATGTTAGTATGAATTCACACTTAGGGATAGTTCACCCATTTGAAAAGTGTAGAAGTATTTAGGTTTTTTTCCCCAAATTATTGTATTGTTTGAGTAGATGATTTGAATACTCATGTTGCGCTATATTTCTAGACTTTGAATGTTCGGAAGCTTTGCGATAGGGGAAAGCAATCTCGGAGTGATTATGTTGTCCCAATTTTGCTTTGAGGTAGGTTACGGTCTACTTGAGTTAGACATTGATTAGTTGATTATATATGTCATGAAATTGATAGGAGAAGCATGATTAGGGCTTCAGACATAAAGTGTGGTTGGAAATTTCTTTATTTAATATTGGTTGATTGATTATGTGATTAACTATTATGAAACGATAAAGAAGGAGTTAATGAAATCTCTTCTTGTTGACGTGGAATAATCCCTTATTCATGCTATTGATGAATTGATTCTTGAGTCTTGATATGACTTATGACATGGTTACTTATGTTCCTTGATATTGATTGTTCACATTCCTTAATTGATTGTGGAATGGAAATAAAATGCGATGAGAAAGATAATATAAATATGAAAAGGCACATTTGACAGGGGGTGAGGATGTGGCCTAGTTATGGGCTCGTGATCCGAGGTTAGTTCCGGAGCGAGTGGTACATAGACACCATGGGTCCCCTGCAGGTCATGGCTATTTGGGTAAACATTACCATTTAGCATGTGTGTAGTGATATGTGATAGAGTTGAGATAGTTCGTGAGTTACAGTTGTGTTGAAAATGATATGGGTTGAGTTATATTTTATTGATTGTGTTGTGTAGGCTTACATTATTCGGTCATGAAATGATTCTCGTTGATAAGTTCTTGTGGCTATGTGTTGTTGTGCCTATATGTCTATTTTATTGATTTTATGCATGATACTAATATTAGTCGACCTATGATATCTACCGATACATAGTGTTTCTACTGATACGATCTTGCTGCATTCTTTAAGTGCAGATTGTGATCCAGAGACATCTATCAGACCTCATATTTAGCGTGAGGCCAGTCTTCGACAGATTTGAGGGTGAGCTCCTCTCTTATTGATGTCTATTTTCATTCTAGACATTATTTCTGTTATTTCAGACATTTGTTATTTCCTTAGACAGTTTATGTTTTAAAGTTATTGCACGATGACTTTTGAATTTTGGGGTTGTAATAGTTAGGACATCCATATCTTTATTTATTTATGGCATGACTAGATCAGTTGGAGATTTTCACTATTATTATATCCTTAAATGTGTTTAAATTGATTAATTAAATGATGATTGGTTAAGGGGATTGGTTCTCCCACTAGGAGAATTAGTGTGGGTGTCACTCACAGTTAATTAGGCCGTGACAAAGTTTGTATCAGAGCCCTAGATTCGTTGATCTTGTTGTACAAGGACATGTCTTGTAGAGTCTTGCGGATCGGTATGGAGACGTCTGTACTTATCTTCGAGAGGCTATGGGATACTAGGAAAATTCAATTTCTTTCTTTCGTGCTACTTGATTCCAATTGGTGTCTAGATGATTCAAATTGGTATCCGACTTTTCTTTCTATTCTCTCACAGATGGTGAAGATTCGTACGGCAACAACTAATGAGGTACCCGCGCCGGCCGCTGGGGCCGTAGCTAGCAGTGAAGCTCAAGCCGCTGGGGCAGCAGTTCGTAGTAGAGTCTAGGCCAGGGGCTGTGGACGTGGTAGAGGCAGGGGAGCAGCAGCACCAACCAGGGGCGGGGCTCCTGTAGCTGGTCTGAATTGCGCTGAGCCTCAGCTAATTCAAGATGAGGTAGCAGAGTTTGCAGCAGCACTAGCTCAGCCAAATATTATAGCTCCTGCAGTACTGTCAGACATTATAATTTAAATGTTGAACCTGCTGAATGGGTTGACAGAGGCTGGGGTATTACCAGCGGTTCCAGGTGCTTAAGATGCCAGAGTGGGTGATCTAGCTTCGGGGTTACAGCATCCTGTAGCTGTGGCTCCTCATTTGGATGAGGCTCAAGGAATGGAGGTATTTTCTAGGCTTGTGAGAGGTCCGGTTTTGACAAGGGATGAGCATGATTTGTTTTCGAGGTTCACTAAGATGAAACCTCTAGAGTTCTATGACACTGAGGTTGAGGATGCTTACGAGTTCATTATGGACTGTCATGTGAGGCTCTATATGATGGGGGCATTAGAGAAATACGGTGTAGAGTTTGTGACCTTCCAGCTCTTGGGTGATGCCAATTTATGGTAGAGGGCTTTTGTAGAGTGCAGGCCAGTGGGATTGCCTCTATTGATATGGACTCAATTTTATCAGGTGTTTTTAGACAAGTATGTTCCTCGTACTTTGGGGAACTGCAGGCGTGATGAGTTTAGTAATATTAAGCAGGGTAATCTATCTGTGGCTGCTTACGAGGCTCGATTCTATTCGTTATCTCGCTATGCTCTCCAGCTTGTGCCTACTGAGGAGGAGAGGGTTAGGAGATTTGTGAAAAGGTTGAACATCGCTCTTCGCTTGTCGCTCTTCGTAAAAGATCGTCCTTACTTTTAGGAAGGGCGGATCATGTTAGACGGCCAAGGGTGTTAGGCAGTTAGTTATAAGTACGCGGAGAAGAAGGCCCGAAAGGGTGGTAGTTTCAGTGGCTCGTTCTCGAAGGGATAGGGTTCCTAAGTCTTTTCGGACGCCCCGTTCGGGGCCGCAATGCGACCTCGGAGGCTAATCAAGGGCTAGTCAGCACTATTCCAGTCAGCCAGGGGGTTCGTAGACCAAAGCTCTAGATTATGGTAGTTATTCGAATTTGTCCGTTTCTGTTCAGCATCTGACGCTATACCACGGATGTTTCGAGTGTGGTAATATGAGGCTTTTCAAGAGAAATTATCCTAAACTCACGGAAGGTGGCTAGGGTGGTCAATTTAAGACTGCCAGAGCTCCAACATCAAGTAGGGGGGAGGATCTTATGGAGGTAACTGCGCTCAGTCTAGGCGTGGCGGTCACACGGGCGGTAGAGGTGGCAACCAGCCTAAAAAAGGTAGTTTCTAGTCTGGTAGAGGTGGACATCAGCCTGGCAGGGGCGGAGCTCAGACAGGGCAGGGGGATCGTAATGGTTCTCAGGCTACTGGAGGACGGGTTCATTGTTATTCCTGATATGGTTGGACAGAGGCTGAGGGCTCAGATAAAGTTATTACAAGTAACATCTTAGTCTTTCACCAGATGACTTCTGTATTGTTTGACCCGGGTTCGATATTTTCTTATGTGTCTACATATTTCTCCATGGGTCCTGATATGGTCTGTGATTTGCTTGTTGCCCCTATACATGTATCTACTCCAGTTAAAGATTCTGTGGTTGTAGATAGAGTTTTCCGATCTTATACTGTCACACTTATGGGGTATGGCACTTAGGTTGACTTAGTGATTTTAGACGTGGTAGATTTTGATGGCATCCCAGGTATGAGTTGGCTAGCTCCTTATCATGCAATTCTATATTGTTATGCTAAGACAGTTACCTTAGCTATGCCCGGGGTGCCTAGACTTGAGTGGAAGGGTAACCTTAGTCCCTCTCTAAAGAAAATCATTTCATTTATTCGTGCAAAGAAATTAGTGGATAGGGGGTGCTTGGCTTATTTGGCACATATTCGTGATACTAGTGTTGACAGTCCACCTCCTGAGTCAGTTCCTGTGGTACGTAAGTTTGCGGAGGTGTTTCCCGCAGACTTTCTAGGTATACCACTGGACCGTGACATTAATTTCTGCATTGATTTAAATCCAGGGACCCACCCTATATTTATCCCACCATATCGGATGGCACCAGCAGAGTTGAGGGAATTAAAGGAACAACTTCAGGATCTTCTTAGTAAGGGTTTCATCCGTCCGAATGTCTCCCCGTGGGGCGCTCCCATTCTATTTGTGAAAAAGAAAGATGGGACTATGTGGATGTGCATTGATTACCACTAGTTAAATAAAGTCATCATCCGGAATAAACACCCCATCCCTCGTATTGATGATTTGTTTGACCAGCTTCAGGGGGCTTTTGTGTTTTCAAAAATTGACTTGAGATCGGAGTCTCATCAGTTGAAAATTCGGGCAGAGGATATCCCTAAGACAACCTTCCGAACTAGGTATGGGCATTATGAGTTTCTGGTTATGTCTTTCGAGCTTACTAACGCCCCGACTGCTTTTATGGATTTGATGAATGGCATTTTTAATCCATACTTGGACTCTTTCGTGATAGTGTTCATTGATAACATTTTGGTTTATTCAAGAAGTAAGGAAGATCATGAAAAACACTTGAGATTGTTCTTGGGTTACTGAGACATAGGCAGTTGTATGCTAAGTTCTTTAAGTGTGAGTTTTGGCTAGCATCTGTGTCCTTCATGGGACATGTGGTTTCGAAAGAGGGGATTATGGTGGATCCGAAGAAAATTGAGAGAGTGACAGATTGGGCCAGGCCCACTTCCGTGATAGAGATCCAGAGTTTTGTGGGTTTGGCTAAGTTACTATTGTCGATTCGTGAAGTGGTTTGCTTCTATTGCTGCGCATTTGACCCGTTTGACTCAAAAAGAGGTACCTTTTCAGTGGTCCGACGAGTGTGAAGAGAGCTTCCAAAAGTTGAAGGCTTTATTGACTACAACTCGTATTCTATCTTTGCCCGTGGAGGGCAAGGACTTTGTGGTTTATTATGACGCTTCTCGTTCTAGTTTTGGTGTTGTTTTGACACAGAAAAAGAAGATGATTGCCCATGCTTCCAAACAGCTGAAGATCCATGAGAAGAACTATCCTACTCATGACTTGGAGTTGGCGTACCGTGCTTTTTGCGTTGAAAATTTGGAGGCACTATATCTATAGTGTTCGTTGTGAGGTATTTACTGGTCATCACAGTCTTCAGCATGTGTTTACCCAGAGGTATCTTAATTCTAGGTAGCGGAGATGGATGGAGTTGCTTAAGGATGACGATATTATTATCTTGTATTACCCTGGCAAGGCAAATGTGGTGGCAGATGCCTTGAAAAGAAAATCAGCTAGCATGGGCCGTTTGGCTCGTTTGATTGCGTTAGAGCGTCTGTTGGCCAGGGAGGTTCAGACTCTGGCTAATAGTTTCATGAGGCTTAATGCGTCTTGTTCGAGGAGAGTGTTGGCTTGTGTTGAGGCGAGGTCATCATTTCTGGAGCAGATTGGCGAGATCATCATTTCTGGAGCAGATTAATGCCAAACAGTTCGAGGATGCGAGTTTGAGCAAGATTCGCAATAAAGTCTTGCGTGGTGAGGCCAAAGAGGCCGTGATTGATGATAAGGGTGTCTTGAGAATCAAGGGGCATGTTTGTGTTCCCTATGTGGACGATTTTATTAAGAAAATTTTAGCGGAGGCTTACAGTACCAGATATTCCATTCATCTTGGTGCTACCAAGATGTACCGTGACTTAAGGCAGCACTACTGGTGGGCTAGGATGAAGTGTGACATTATTGAGTTCGCGGCGCAAAGGTTCGAATTGCCAGTAGGTGAAGCACAAGCACCAGAGACCCAGGGGTACACTTTAGAGGATGCCCCTTCTAGAGTGGAGGTGGGAGAGGATAGTGATGGATTTTATCGTTGGTCTTTCGAAGACCTTGGCTAAGTTTTATTTGATTTGGGTCATTGTTGATAGATTGACCAAGTCTGCCCATTTCATATAGGTTTAGATTACCCATACTGCTCAGAAGTTGGCCCAGATTTACATCCGGGAGATTGTTCGCCTGCATGGGGTTCCTATTTCTATCATATCCAATAGAGGCATGATGTTTACATCCTAATTTTGGAATACTTGGCATTTAGAATTGGGAACTAGATTGGACCTTAGTACAGCTTTCCACCCTTAGACGGATGGCTAGTCTGAGCGGACTATTCAGGTCCTAGAAGATATGCTTCGAGCTTATGTGATTGGGATCAGTTCTTACCATTGGGATCAGTTCTTACCATTGGGATCAGTTCTTACCATTGGCTGAGTTTGCATATAACAATAATTACCACTCGAGCATTAATATGGTCTCGTTTGAGGCTCTTTATGGGAGGAGATGTAAGTCTTCTATCAGGTGGTTTGATGCTTTTGAGGTAAGGCCATAGGGTACAAATATTTTGAGAGATTCATTAGATGAGGTTAAGGTGATTCAGGAAAAGCTCTTGGATGCTCAGAGTAGACATAAGGAGTATGCGGATCGAAAGGTTCGAAATCTTGAGTTCATAGTTGGAGAACAAGTCTTGTTGAAGGTCTTACCCATGAAGAGTGTGATGAAGTTTGGGAAGAAAGGTAAGCTTAGTCCCAGATTCATTAGCCCGTTTAAGATTCTTAATCGTATGGAGGATGTAGCCTATAAGTTGGCTTTGCCTCCAGGTTTGTCAGGCGTTCACCCAGTGTTTCATGTCTCTATGTTGAACGGATATCATGGTGATGGTTCGTTTATCATTCGTTGGGATTCTGTCTTGTTGGATTAGAATCTGTCCAATGAGGAAGAGCCTATTTCTATTCTAGATAGAGAGGTTCGTAAGTTGAGATCGAAAGAAATAGCGTCAGTAAAGGTTCAGTGGAAGAACCATCCTGTTCAGGAATCTACTTGGGAGACCGAATCTGATATGTGAAAGAATTATCCCTAGCTTTTCACTGAATCAGGTACATTTTCCCTTGTTTCTCTTCCTTGTCCGTTCGGGGACGAACGGGTGTTTAATTAGTATCCGATGTAACAACTAGGTCGTTATGAGAAGGGGGGAGTGAGTTAGAAAATTAGACCTCCGTTGGGAATTCCGAGGCCGCGGACGAGTATGTAGCATATTTTTATGTATTTGTGCATGTTTTGTTTGCGTCTGTAGGCCTCGAATTGGTGTTGGAAATTTTGGGTGAAAACTTGTGGAAAACCCCTAGCTACTGGCAAAATGGACCGTTGCAGCGGGTGTGGTACCATTGTATGGGAGCGTCATAGCGGGGCGAGGCTCGCCGCAGCGGGGTGTCGGGGAATTAATGAGTTCCGCCATAGCGGGAGGTTTCCTGCTATAACGGGACCGCTGCAGTGAGACACCGACCGCTGCAAAGGGTCGACGCGAGGCAAAATCCGTATTTTATATTCTTTATTCCGAACCCATTCCCCACAAAACTCCAAAACAGTTTCCAAAGAACTCATGTGGCGAAATTCTAAGGCTAGGGCTAAAATACTCTTTAAAGATAAGTCTTAACCCTTTCACTTTGTTCATTCCATCATATTGTTAGGTCTTATAATTAGTTAAAGGGGTCTCTAATGGTGAATGAAAGGATAGAACCCTAAAAACTGCAAACCCTTGAATAATTGATGGATTACTGATTTTATTGCTGCTTAATCATCTAGGAGTATAGATTATCACTTCCTAGGATGAGAAATTGATTATTAAATGATGGGAATGATGTATTAAGACTTAGGGTTTCATAAAGATGGTAACTTTAGCATAAAAATTGCTTGTAAAAGGATTGAAATGATTAGAAAACCCATGAATGGATAGAATATGATTGTTGGGATTGATGTTAGTATGAATTCACACTTAGTGATAGTTCACCCATTTGAAAAGTGTAGAAGTAGTTGGGTTCTTTTCCCCAAATTATTGTATTATTTGAGTAGACGATTCAGATACTCATGTAGCGCTATATTTCAAGACTTTGAACGTTCGGAAGCTTTGCGAAAGGGGAAAGCTATCACGGAGTGATTGCATTGTCCCAGTTCTGCTTTCAGATAGGTTACAGTCTACTTGAGTTAGACTTTGATTAGTTGATTGTATATGTCATGAAATTGATAGGAGAAGCATGATTAGGGCATTTGACATGTAGTGTGGTTGGAAATTCCTTTATTTGATATTGGTTAAAGAAGGAGTCAATGAAATCTCTTCTCTTTGACCTGGAATAATCCCTTAATCATGCTATTTATGAATTGATTCTTGAGTCTTGATATGACTTGTGACATGGTGACTTATGTTCCTTGATATTGATTTATTGATTGTTCACATTCCTTAATTGATTGTGGAAAGGAAATACATTTAGATGAGAAAGATAATATAAATATGAAAAGGCACATTTGATGGGGGTGAGGATGTGGCCTAGTTATGGGCTCGTGATTCGAGGTCAATTCTAGAGCAAGTGGTACATGGACACCATGGGTCCCCTGCAGGTCATGGCTATTTGGGCAAACATTACCATTTAGCATGTGTGTACACATATGTGATAGATTTGAGATAGTTCGTGATTTACGGTTGTGTTGACAATGATATGGGTTGAGTTATATTTTATTGATTGTGTTGTGTGGGCTTACATTATTCTGTCATGAAATGATTCTTGTTAGTAAGTTCTTGTGGCTATGTGTTGTTGTGCCTATCTTTCTATTTTATTGATTTTATGCATGAAACTAATCTTAGTCGGCCTATGATATCTACCGGTATATAGTGTTTATACTGATACTAACTTGCTACATTCTTTGAGTGCAGATTGTGATCTAGAGACGTCTACCAGACCTTATATTTAGCGTGAGGCCAGTCTTCGACAGATTTGAGGGTGAGGTCCTATCCATGCCAGGCCACCCAAAGATCTTCTCTTATTGATGTCTATTTCTATTCCAGACATTATTTCTATTATTTCAGACATTTGTTATTAACTTAGACAGTTTATGTTTTAGAGTCCTTGTACGATGACTTTCGGATTTTGGGGTTGTAATAGTGAGGACTTCCGCATCTTTATTTATTTATGGCATGACTAGATCAGTTGGGGATTTTCATTATTATTATATACTTGAATGCGTTAAAATTTATTAATTAAATGATAATTGGTTAAGGGGATTGGTTCGCCTCTTAGCAGAATTAGTGTGGGTGCCACTCACGGCTAATTGGGCCGTAACATACACTTCGGCCCATATAAGGCCTCGTACGGGGCCATCTGGATACTGGAATGGTAGCTATTATTATATGCAAACTCAATACCATAGACTCTGCATCGAAAAATCACAACCAACACATATATATAAACATACATGCTAAGGACAACAGTGCAAGCCGACTAGGCCGCTACATATGTTGTACAACAAAAATAAGAGCTGACAAGGCTACATAACATCCCAACTACATACAACTATCGACAGACCTCTATGGAGTATGAGCTGTAGAAAGGATAGGACAAGGCCCTGTCATACCCATATATACATGTCAAAATGGCATACCAAAAGGGACTACAGCTCCGAGCCAAGTGGAGCGCACTGTCGGTAGCTGAGCGGAAGGCCTACTGAGCTGGATCGCCTGTCTGGCTACTTGAACCTACGGGCATGAATGCAGTGCCTCCCGACAAAAGGGACGTCAGTACGAAACAATATATTGAGTATGTAAGACAAGGATAACTGAAACTGAACTGAAAACAATACAATTTGGAGGCCAAAGAATGCCCTGAATATCTCACTTGACCTGTCTCATATGAAATGCAATGTAATGCTATTATATATCTCACTGACCAAGTGGCCAGGTAACGGAAAAATCTCACTGACCCATCGGCCAGGCAATCTGTCTCACTGACCCGTAAGCCAGGCAATCTGTCTCACTGACCTGTAGGCCAGCCAATCTGTCTCACTGACCAAGTGGCCAGGTTAAAGAAAATGTCTCACTGACCAAATAGCCAGGCTAAAGAAAAATATATATGTATATCATGCAGTATATCATGCAATATATCATGCATATGCTGAAAAACACTGATACTGTAACATGTCTCTTCCGTCTTTTATAAACTCAAGGACATAGGAAGGGGATATGGCCCCTCAGAAAGAACAACATAACACTTAGAAACTATGCCACAATATGATAAGCTCTACTTTGACAAATCTCTAGTCATAAGGTTCTTTACGCTCCTACCATATATGGAATCATGCCAAGAAAAGAAGGAACAACCTTAACATACCTGGAAGTTCACTTCTCGACTTTCCAACCTACTTCCGGTCTCGCAATCTACATATAAAACCATTCATACTATTGTTAGGCTTATCGTCGTATGTTTATCTTAAGCCTTCAAATTAAACCCTTTTTAGAATCTGCCAAAATTCTGGCAGCATCTCCTGTATATCTTCTACTCCCTCTAATCTTCAAAACAACTACCAAAGCACAATAAAACATCAACAATTCCATAATCAAAAGATTACATTCAAACTATACTCAATTTACTCCTAAAACTTCTTTTCATAATCAATCTATAACAACTTCATACAACCCCTTATACACTCGTATATGACAATTCCTTAACATTATTATTATCCCTCATAACAAATGCTCAAAAAATACTATTAATTATAACTCAAGTTAATTCACAACTCAAAATATCATCAAATGCATATTTGAACTTTTCCTCCAATTTTCTTCTCCTCAAATCTTAACATAATTACCAAACAAACTCATAAACATGAAATTAAGATGAAATCTTACCTCAAAATTCAAGAACACTTCCATTCCATGGCTACTTCACCTTAAAAATACTCACCCAAACATTTTCAAGAAGAGGAGACAAGTATAGACCTCACTTGGAACCCTTAACCACTTTAATCTTCACTTTGATCCTTGGTTTGGGCTTGGAAATATATTGGAATATGCTTGGAGAGGTTTCTAGGACTTGGGGCTATGTAAAAATTGAAATAAAAATGACCAAAATTGTCATATAGACTTGTAGGAATATGTGTGCATGTTGTGGAAGTTGGAGGAATGTTCTAGAGGATTTGGGATATGTTTAGGGGGGTTTGGATATTGGATGAATGTTGTGGGAGGTTCTAGAGAGGTGTGGAGATGAGAAATAGTGAAAAATTAAGTGATTTAGGTAACTTAAAGGGGGTATATATAGTATTCCAAATTGGGTTGGGCTAATGTGCCGAAATTGGTGGGCCTTTTAAGTAGTTTCTAGAATTTTTGCGTAGGTTCATAAGCTCCTGACAGTCTATTTTGAAATGCCCATAACTCCCTACTCTGATGTCTTATTGATGAACGGTTTGTTGCGTTGGAAACTACACTTGACAAACGACATTTTAGGCTCTTGAAACACCTCAAAACTCCTGATTTCCAAGAAGATATACCTCTCTAAAGTTGACCCAAAATTTTTGTCCAAAATTCTGCCAAATTTTTCCAAATGTTTGACAAACTTGTTTTCTTTGATTTTCTTGATTCCAAAACCTTTATACACTTTCTTAACACTTATTAAGAGTATTCCTTAACCTTATAAGGGTTTCGTGACCTTTTCGAGCTTACGTTAGTTTACTCACTATGCAAACAACGCAAAAATTTTCGAGGTGTAACATAATCTTCGGCGGAATTAGTAGTACTGATAGGTAGAAAATGTGCTGACTTTGTGATGAAATCCATATTAATCTCCTCCCATTTCCAAGTCGAAATCTCTATATCCCGCAACAAACCTCCAGGATTCTGATGCTCAACTTTCACCTGCTGACAATTAGGGCATTGGGCCACGAACTCTGCTATATCCTTCTTCTTACCATTCCACCGATAAAACTCTCAGATATCATGGTACATCTTCGTCGAGACTGGATGAATAGTATAGTGGGAATAATAAGTTTCTGCCATAATCTGCTGACATAACCCTGCAACATCCGAAACACACAATCTGCCTCGATACCTCAAAACTCCATCTCTGGAAATCTCAAAGGGTGACTTCTTTTTCTGTGGTGCTGTCTCCCTGTACCGGACCAAAGAAGGATCCTCATAATAGTGTTCCTTAACCTCATCTACTAAGGATGATGTTGTGGTGTCCTGAATTACAACTCCTGCATCACATGAGTCCAATAAGCACCCCTAGGCTAGCTAACTAATGAAGCTCATGCGCTAGCTCCCTTTTGTCTGTTGTAAGTAAGACAAACTACCCATAGATATGTGGCTAAGGGCATCGGCTACTACATTCGTCTTCCCTGGATGGTATAGAATATCCACATCATAATCCTTCAACAGCTCTAACCATCGCCTCTGATGTAAATTCAACTCTTTCTGCTTAAAGATATATTTGAAGACTCTTATGATCTGTATAAACATCAATATGAACACCATATAGATAATGTCTCCAAACCTTAAACGCATGAATCACCGCAACTAACTCCAAATCACTGGTCGGATATTCTAACTAACTCCTAATCATGGGTCGGATAATTCCTCTCATGCTTTCTCAGCTGCCTCGAAGCATAAGCAATAACCATACTATGTTGCATCAACACACAACCCAATCTGACGCCCAAAACGTCACAATAAATAACATAACCCTCTGATTCCTCTGGAAATGTCAAGACCAGCGCTGAAGTCAGTCTGTTTTTCAACTCCTAAAAACTCTGCTCACAAGCTCTATCCACTGGAACTTAGCAGCCTTCTACGTCAATTTTGTCAATGGCGCTGAAATAAAGGAGAATCCCTGTACAAATCTCCAGTAATATTCTATCAACCCCAGAAAACTACAAACCTCTATCGGTATCGTGGGTCTAGGCCAAGTCTTCCCAGCCTCTATCTTCTGAGTGTCAACCCGGATGCCTTCATCTAATACAATATGCCAAAGAAAAGCTACAGAATTCTACCAGAACTCACATTTGGAGAACTTTACATACATCTTCTTATCTTGAAGAACTCTGAGTAACACGCAAATGATCCGCATGCTCTGTCTATGATCCGAAGTAGACTAGAATGTCATTGATAAATACAATCACAAACTGATCTAAGAAGGGTCTAAGGTGCTTGCGATGGGACGGATGTGACATCCCTCAGTTGGTTTGGGTGGCATAGCCCGTACACGATTCATCAAATCTATAAATACTGCTAGCGCATTAGTCAACCCAAAATACATCACAAGAAACTCGAAATAACCATATTTGGTCCTGAATGTTGTCTTCAGAATATCTTTCTCTTTGACCCTGACCTAATGATAGCATGATCTCAAGTCTATCTTTGAAAAACATCTGGCACCCAACAATTGATCAAATAAGTCATCAATTCTCGGAAGGGGATATTTGTTCTTTATCATCACTTTATTCAATTGTCTGTAATCTATACACATCCGCAACAAGCTATTTTTCTTTCGTACAAATAACACTGGTGCTCCCTACGTCGACGTACTAGGCGTAATAAAGCCCTTCTTAAGCAAATCTTCCAACTACTCCTTCAATTTCTTCAGCTCAAATAGGGGGCCATCCTATAAGGGAGAATAGATATCGACTGCGTATCTGGTAGCACATCAATGGCCAAGCCAATCTCCCACTCTAGCGAAATGCCTGGAAATTCATCTGGAAATACATCTGGGGATTCATTAACAACCAGAATAGACTGAAGGGTCGCTGGTTCAGCTACCGCATCTCGGACTAGAACAATATGGTAAATACAACCTTTTTCGATCATCTTCTTTGCCTTGAGATAGGAAATAAACCAAACTCTCGGCGAAGCTGTATTACCTTTCCATTCCAATGCTGGCTCTCCTGGAAACTAGAACCGGACCATCTTTGCTCTGCAATCAACATTAGCATAACAAAAAGCCAACAAGTCCATACCCATAATAACATCAAGTCCACCATGTCCAACTCAATCAATTCTGCCACGGTATAATGATAGGAAATTATAACTACGTAAGTCATGTATACTCACCTAGCTATTTTGGATCTCCAACAGGTGTAGACACCTCAAAAGGGCTAATCATTTCAGGTTCTATCCCAAACTTACTAGCAATAAAAGGAATGACGAATGATAAAGTAGTGCCTAGGTCTATCAATGTATACACATCATAGGAGAAGACTGACAATATGCCTGTAACAATATCAGGCGACGACTTAACATCCTGCCGACCAACTAAAGTGTAAATGTAGTTTTGAGGACCCCTCGAACTGGATGCTCTACCTCTGCCTCTAACACGGCCAGTTGATATCTGAGAGCCTTGCTCCGTAGGGTGTACCGATGATGAAAAACCAGCTACAGATCCTGTCGGCTGAACTACACCTCCACCATCTCTCGACGGACAATCTCGCATAGTATGGCCTGGGTGACCGCAGGTATAACACACATCTGAACACAAACGGCACTGTCCGCCGTGCAACTTACCACATTGGGCACATCGTGGTAGAGATGGCCCCACCAAAAGACCCAGAAGATCTAGCGCTTTTGCTCTGACCCCTATCACGCTCTCAATCAGCTCGTTGATGTTGCTTTGTCACCTCTAAACACAGAGCATACTCCTGAATACGAGAGATATCCATACCCTCCTGAAGTGATGCCGTTATGCATTCATTAATCAAGTGTGGCCCAAGTCTAATCACAAATCGGTGTACCCGATCCTCTATCTCAACTACAATAATGGGAGAATACCTGGCTAGTGAGTTAAAAAGAAGATTATACTCCTGCATACTCATATTCCCCTGGCGTAAATTCAGAAACCTATAAACTCGAGCTCGTCAGGCCTCTGCTAGCAAATAATGTTGAATGAAAGCCTTAGTGAATTCTTGCCATACTGCTTGAGGTGCATTAGCCCCCCTAGACAACTCCTAGGTCTCATACCACTAGACAACGACATCTCTCAAACGATAGGAAGCCAACTCTACTGACTCAGTGTTAGAAGCATGCATTACCTTCAATGCCCTCATCATCCAATCTATAAAGTTCTGCGGGTCCTCATCTGGTTTCGATGCAAAGAATATTGGAGGGTCTAGATTGATAAAGTCTCGAACCCTGGCACTAACAGCCCTATCAACATAACCAGTATATGTGCCCTATCACTGAGCCTGAGCGGCCACTAATTGATTCAATAACAGAATAACATCTCACATCTCCTGGCTTGATGCATTAGGGGGCGGAGGAACTAGGGGTACTGTTGCTGCAGCCCCTCTCGGATCCACTGGGATGGAAGGGCTTTGAGAAGACTGAGATGGGGCCTTACTCTAGGACTCACCCTAGCCAGCATCTACAGGTTGCACCCTACTGGTACCCTCGTCTATCACAGCCTTGCCTCTCTAGCCAGCTGAAGCTCTCCTCGTCATAGGCATCGCTGAAATCATAATACGTTCTTAGAAAAGGAACCCTGATGATATGGCTCTAACGCACGATCTAAAATAAGAAAGAAAGACAATCTTCCTAAGTACCCTGCAGCCTCCTGTTTATAAGTATGGTGTACAATACACAATAAACAAGACTCTGCCAGACACGACTTGTAGACAACCCTAGGCCGCAACTGCTCTGATACCAAGTTTTCCACAACCCTGACCACAGGGCTATTATGGGCACCTGAGCCCTAAGTGTCGAGCGCCGTTAATCATACGTTCATATCATAATATTAAACAAGAGTGGACCCCGAGGGTCATCAGATAAAAATATGTTGAATCATAATGGAAATATGCTGAAAAAGGGATGAGCCTAAAAAGACATACTATACAACTATGATGGACAAAGCCTGTGCAAGCCGACAAGGCTTTCAAAGAATACTACACAACAAATATCTAGGCCGAGGGGGCCATACAACGTCTAACTATACCATGACTGTCTACAAGATACTACTGGAGTATATGACATAATAAGGTCGGGACAGGGCCCTGTCATACCTGTGTGTACACAAAAGTATAACGTACCAAAAACACAACAACAACTCTGGAACAAGAGGAGTGCTCCAATATGAGCTGAACAACAACCTACAGGGGCGGATCGTCAACTTGTCTACCTAAACCTGTGGGCATGAAACGCAGCGCCCCTAGAAAGGGACGTCAGTACGGACAAAGTACTGAGTATGTAAGGCATGAAAGTAATATGAAGCAGACATATAGTACATAAGATTAAATGAATGCAACCTGTATGTCTGAACTCCCTCTGAGGGCCAATGATATGCATAAATACTGTGCATGCATTCATAGGGTCGTACATAAATATACGTATATAACGCCTTTCAAGCCTCTGTGGGCATCCCATCGTATCATATCATCCTCTATGGGCATCATCATCATCATCATCAAAATATGACTCGCTGATCGGCGGTGTGCGTGTATAACGCCGTCACCTTCTCCATACCCCATATATATATATATATATATATATATATATATAATACATAATATACGCGTATATAATTCTTGAGGGGTCATAGGTCTGTACATATATATATATATATATATTGCAATGCATGAATATGATAAGAGTACATCCTGAATCTGTCAGAGTGATGTAAGGTCGTTACACTTCCGAACATCATTATGAGATAGCATTTTCATCAACAAGTGACTCTATGAATCATACTGAATCTGTAGAAAGACTAACTGGAAACAACAATATAGAACATGAATCAACATGGAACATCCCTAGCTACTAAGAATAGAATCATTATGGATTAGCCTTATGTTTATGTTTCGTTCGTAAGGATCATGCCAAAAGAAGGAAAGTTAGCCTTAACATACCTTAAGTCATCAACAAATCCCACAATAAAACTGTCGGGCTAGTACTCCAATCTACTTAGTCACTACAGTACACCTAGCAACCAACAATACAATGCCCCAACTCCTAACAGAGTCGCTCGCACAATAAAAAGACAAAAGAGGGTTGCTTTTACCAATATACTGAATTTCCCTACCTGTGGGAAGCGCCACTTAGGAGAATGCTACATGAGACTCAAGATATGCTACCGTTGTGGTGAGAGGGGCCACAAGCAGACCAAGTGCCCAGAGTTAGGCCGTGGGAATTACCACTCATCACCCTATCACAAGGACGCCTTTGAATGTTTCGTCTGCAGAAGATTAGGACATCTACAAAGGGAATGCCCCCAGTTTCAAAACAGTATGGGTTTAAAGTTTCAGTGGCATCCTCCTTGTAGCAAATGTAGCAAAAGGCATGTAGAAGAGTGTCGTATGAGTATGGATGTGTGTTATAAGTGTGGTCTCTGAGGCCACATGTAGAGACATTACCCTTCGGTTAGTTATGGCAGTACCAATAATGGTGGTTGGGAAGTTCAGCCCATTGGGCCAGTCGCAGCCGCATCAGTAATACCTTTCCCGGTCCATAGCACTCAGGCACCAACAGACTGAGGCACAGGTAGGAGTGAAGTTTCAGGATCAAATGGGGGTCAGACCAGTTATCATGATATGGTTGGTTGTTAAGCTTCAGAGGCGCCGCCAAACATTGCCGTAGCTATGCCGACAATTTTTCCTTTTTGATATGTATGAGCTGGTATTGCCCCTTGATCTATTATGTTCGTAGTGGCTATCTCATGATTAAAATTTCAGAGTAGAGTATTTTAATTTCTCCCTTCAAGGATGTAGACATGTTTCAGTATGACTGTGTATGTGGCTAAGAGAAAGTAGTGTTCGACCAGAAGATATGATTAGATGATGTTGAGTTTGTTGACATAGTCCTAACTTGTTTAAGGGTCTTAGGCAAAGATTAGAGGGCATAGTGTTTGTAATTTTTCTTAAGAGTATTATTTTGATGGGTAATAGAGAAGGTAAGTAAGGAAATGAAAAGATAAGTCTTATGATGATAGTCTTAGAGGCAGAATCAAAAGAAAGATCGGATGATGACTTATTGCTAAACTTAAGGGATCCACATACTTAAAACATCAGCTTTTGAACCAAGGAGGAGATGGTACGATAAGGTACCGAGGCATATCATGCGTTCCATATATCGACAAGTGTTGCGGAAGAAAATTTTGAAGTGATGCCCAGATGTACTCTACTCATACCTTACGTACCCATGCTCATGTTAGAGCTTTACGCCCCATATTTATGATTCAGGAATTAAGACTCCATAATGATAGCAAGCAATGCAAAAGAAATAATCTATCAAGTTTCGCGCGTTAGGCTGTGCTCATGTCTAAAGTTAAAATCATATTCATGTCTCACGTAGCTATCGTGTTTATATACCTATGTCCATGCTCTAGCTTCTAAGTGCTTTCCGAATATGATGGGATCCATACCTATTCCTTGAACAAGAGGAGAATGCCAAAGGTAAATGACTTATTTTGACCCCAATGATTATGCTATCCACATTCCTACTTATTCATACCCACGATCCATTTCTTCATGCATTCCACTTATAGCGGTATCATAATAATGATATTGACAGGTAATGATGAAAGTAAGTCAAGATGAATGTCCTGCCCACGACTCAATGAAATTCAAGCTTATGTTCCTCTCGCTAATGTTTTACGATCATGATGACAATAATCAATTATGAGGGTAGGTTATGAGTAAAGAAGATGTTAGGCTAATTCTTAGTTTCCTCTCCAAGGGAATTTTTGATACCATCTCGTAACTTAGTACAAAGGATGCCCTTTTCTTTCCCTAAGTACTCATGCCCGATTTGTGATCAAAGTGACTTCCTACTCATCTCTTAGGTGCACGATAAATGAAGTATTCATGCCTATGATTCATTCCTTCATTAACTTTATTTTATGATGATGGTCTTGTTACGACCCAAATCACTAGCCGTGTGGGCACCTACCATTTCCCACCATGGTAGGCGAACCCATCCCTTAATCATCAACTTAAATGCAGTAAAGTAAACAAGACAATAAAATATAAGTCTAAAATAAAATAAGGATGCGTGCGGAAATATAAATAAAATCCCTAAGAACTAGTCTGACTCGTACAAGAGCGACTACGTAAATGTCTAAATATACAAGTCCGTAAATCAAATAAACAACTATCTGAATGGAAGAATATAAAGATAGGATAGATGAGTCTCTGGGCAGCGGCTCGTCAGATGCTCACCCTAGATACTCGCAAGCGAGGCGTCGAGAATCAGTCACGAGGTGTGGAAGTAGAGACTGTCACGTACTCTGCAATCAAAAAAGAATGCAGCAAGATTGTATCAGCAAAAACACTATGTACTGGTAGGTATCATAGGCCAACAACAGTTAGGTAACATATATAAAGGAAGAACTGAAGAATAGACAAGCTCGCAATCAAGTACAAACACAACACAGTCCAAGAACAATAACTCAAGTATAGTAGTATCAAGTCATAGCCTAGGTGAAAGTCTCTAATCCTCGAGTCCATCTTTCTAAGTAAACTCTTACAAGTACACAGCAATTTAAATGAATCATCAACCAAGGAATCAATAAGGAAATGTACTGTCACGACCCAACTGGAGGGCCGCGACGAGCACCCGGTGCTAGCCCACCCAGGCACCCCTTTTTCATACTTATACTTCACATTCTAGGTGAGCCACATCATTATATCATACTTTTCGTTCGTCATCATTCTAAGCTCATCGGGCAATAACATATTTATATCATCAATGAACATCCATGCCCATATACGGTACATGCGCCGACAAAGGCGAACAAAATAACATCCCAAATATAGGCCGACAAGGCCGAACATATCTAACCATATACACAATGTCCTACGAGCCTCTAAGAAGGGTACATCATATCATGTCATATGGGTGGGATGACCCGCCGCCGTGCCCATGAATATATATACACAAAGGAATATATATACCAAAAAGCTACGGCTTCCGAATGAAATGGAGCTGCGCATATGTCCCCGAGATAGTACGGCTATGGATCAAATGTTGTCTCCCTTTGCCACCGGGCATGACGCAGCGTCCACAAATAAAGGACGTCGGTACGAAGAATGTCTTGAGTATGTAAAGCATGATCAATATCAATATGGGAGCATAAAGGATAACATGCGAACTAATACGGTGAGAGATAATAGCATCATCATCATGGCACTTACCGTTTCCATAGGGACGTTCTATTTCTATTTCACCCTCGTGTGCATACATTTGTATTCTTGCTCATTTACCTTTCTGTATCTACTTTCATGTTCGTATTCATGTTTCCTTTCATACTCATGCTCATATCATATATATTGCGTATTTATAGCCCTTACTTGGCACTTACATAATCTTAACATAGTCGTACTCATAAAGATGTAATATACATAGCATAATCATACTCATATAGATGTCATATACATAGCATAATCGTACTCATATAGATGTCATACATATAGTATTTATATAGCCTACCCGACCACGAAGGTTCGAGGGTTTTACGTACCCGGCCCTACCAAGGCTACGTGCACAGCCTACCAAGGCTCGGGGTTATTGTTATTATTATTCGTACCCAATGGTGCGCGCGCGTCGTTATATAAGGATATACGTGTTTACTATATTCTACCCTACCATATAAGCTGGTGGTTCTGGCAATAGCCTCTCATGGGCATACATACATATACATATACATACTTATCATATTCTACCCGGCCATGTAAGCTCGAGGTTCACAATAGCCTCATAGGCACACATACATACTAGTTCATATCTATCTCTTACCCTCTTTACGATCGTCATTTATTACATTCTACCCTTAGACATTACTCGTCGTATAAGAAACTTAGTACAATCGTATCACTTGGGCATCATTGGCTTGATAACTTCTAAGAGCCAAGATCATTAGAAAGTATCATGAACTCATAAGAGATGAACAATTGGCCCAAGAACCATGCCTTATGAAAGAAGGGTTAGCCTTACGTACCTGTTCCGTGCGACTATTCTATCATTTGAGCGTTCTTCTTCAAAGCTCACGTTCTACCTTCATTGAAGTGCATACTCATATTAGATGATGGATAGCATTAGCATCATGACTAATTCTAGAGAAAATCGGACAAAGCATCTCCTTTATTTATACGACTTTCCTCGTATTACATATCAACTCCCCAACATCAATAATAACATTCATATTATCATCATAATAGCTTCTAGTCATCTACATTACTCTTACTTCACAATTCTTTTCACTTTATCCATATCCATAGCCATAACTCGTCAATACGTTCATTCATATACAATGTCGTTTTTCATACTCCCAATATCATTTATAACATGATTATATATTCATGAAGCATCAAGAATCATAACTCGTTTAAACGTTTACTCAAAAGTGCTACTATTCACACATTCATGACCCATTACTTATTTTCTTTACAATTGAGTGTTTCATCTTCCCAACACTTTATATAACATGGAAACATCATAAAAACTTACCTGATGGTGTAGGATTGAACCTTGGTTGCCTAAACCTCACTTGAGCCAAACCCTAGATTTTCCTTTGCTTGGATTTCTTGCTCTTGATGAACATTAATGGTTTTCCTTACTTTGATTCACTTGGTTTGATGATTAGGACCTTTGATCCCCTTTGTGTTCTTGTTCTTGGAACAAATATGGAACCCTAGAGCCTTTAGAGAGAAGTAGAGAGAGTTGGAAATGAAATAATGAAGTTGGGAACTCATTTAAACACTTAAAACATTTCAGCCCGACGGGTGTTCACGGGACCGTTTACGGTCCGTGGAACCAAGTGTCGTCCGTGGAGCTGGTCGTGGTTCACGACCAGCCAAAGCTTCTCTGGCAAGTGCGGTTCACGGACCCATCCACGGTCCGTGGAATGCAATGCTGGCCGTGGATCTGGCCGTGGAACTCACGGTTCACAAGTGTGATCCCGTCGTCTCGTTTGATCTCCAATCCTTAGGAACCTCCACTTAGCACTTGTTCATCACTTCCTTAGCAACCTAAGGGCGTCATAACTCTTCCCCAACACATCATTAAGTTGTCATCGACTTACTACTCATAAAGCCTTTCCGAACTTATCGCTTACATAGCCTTTCTTGGCAACTTTCTTATCTAACATCGAATGTCTTTCAAATCTCATTTAGAATCATCAATTGCTATGTCTTACTTATTGAAACATCGTATACTTCATATTTCTCTTTAGCCTATTCACTGTGCATCAACGGAAAATTTTTCCGAGGTGTAACATGTACCATGCAATAATAAGAGATTCAATGCAAATGAAATATGATGATATGCAATGCACTGGCCAAATGCAATCACCTCAGACACATGCTATGGGCGGAATACCTCCACGCCTCGATAGTCATGACCCATAGGGGACCCGTGAAGTCCATGTACCAGTCACTCCGTAGACAGCCCAGAGATGACTCCACAACACCAACCACACCGCTAGCCATTCCGCACACAGCCCAGAGATGGCTACACAATCAAATATTTTCTAAGAATCACGGATATTTCCTTCTCACTTATCATCATTAACACCAACCACAGGTAATATCAATGTAACATGGAAATAAGGATGAATGCAATGCAAAATAACAATAACAATCCCAGTCTTGCCACACATGGACACATGTCACAATATCAATATCAAGTCAAGTCCTTTCCTCTATCCATGATAATGTCAAGATAAGGAGAGGGCAACC
>NC_081346.1:57213679-57286062 GCF_029784015.1 Lycium ferocissimum | reverse complement strand
GGGCTGCGAAGTCCGTGTACCCGATCCTTGGTACACAGCCCAGAGATGACTCCACAACAACAACCACACCACTAGCCATTCCGCACATAGCCCAGAGATGGCTAAGCTATCAAATATGTTCAAAGAATCACGGATGTTTCCGTCTCACTTATCATCATTAACACCAATCAAAGGTAATATCAATGTAACATGGAAATGAGGATGAATGCAATGCAAAATAACAATATCAGTTGTATCATATCAATCCCAATTGCGTCGCACATGGACACATGTCACAATATCAATATCAAGTCAAGTACTTTTCTCTATCCATGATAATGTCAAGATAAGTGAGAGACAACCATATCATAATCACAATATGACAACTAAGTATAATTCCAATATCATACACATGGCGACGAGCCAATAAATCACAAAGAGGAGACAAGCCCGCAAATCAGTCAACAATACCAAACCTAAGTATTCCATTCCAACTTCATACCCGAAGGTGTAACATGCTTTCTCCGACAATCACTAACTCTACATATGCTTTGCTAACCAAAGTTAACTAGAAAGTAAGCCATAACCTACCTGGCTGCCGAGCTGGAGCCACGAACAATCAAATCTTTGCCTTGCCTTTTTGGATAGCCTCTAAGTACTCAAAGTCTATCCATTATCAAATTCTAAGTTAGAAATAAGGAATAACGATACCCATAATGCTACACTATCATTCGAATCAAAAACAACTAAGGAAAAGGGAGAAACAGGCCTACATGGGTAAAATGGTTGTTTCGAAGATGGAGTAGGCAACCCAACATTTTAGAAGTTCAATTCTACTCCCCAATTGCTAAATTAGCTCAAGAATTGGTCAACTTCATCATTCAAGTGAAAACCCCCAATTTGGGTATAAACCCTAACATTCAATCTTTCAATTCATCGACAATAATGGAAGATTCAAGCCAATTGGTCATTAATTCATCAAATTCCATGCTCAGATTAGTCAAATCCATGAATCAATCTCATATTAGATGGCTAAATATCAAATAATAAAGTAAATATCAAAACCCATCTTCTTCTTTTGGTTCTATAGATTTCCTACCATGGATTCATGCTTAAGAAGGGTAAATGAATGAAATCAAGGTTAGAGAGCTTACCCCTAAGAGAAATCTGCTTAGAACCTCTTCAATTCGCCTCAAAGATACTGAGGAAGAATAAATGTAGGAATAGGCAGTGAAGGATTTTACTTATCATTAAATAAGATTCAGGTCTACTTCAACCGTCATAGCGATAGAGGGTCCGCTACAGCGGGACTGCTCCCGCGGCTCACCATTTGCCACAGCGTATCCGCTACAGAGGAGCCCTATCCGTTGTAGCAGATTACTATGAATCCACTTCAACACACCATAGCAGACCAGGGCTCACAGAGGCGGGTCTGCTATGGCACACAAGGTGCCATCATAGCGGACATTAGATACCAGAAAATGCTGATTGTTTAACAACTCCTTCCCAAAACCCGATAATCACCCAAGACCTCCAAGATATGAACCAGGCATGCAACCAACCATAAAAATGTGCTACGGACTCACTCGTGGTCTTGGAATTCCTAACGGAGGTCTATTTGACTGGGTCAGCACCCAATGGTCAAAGACCAACTATCCAACCAATAACCAAAAATGCTCTCGAGTGGCTCAAGAACCAAAGTGAACATCCCAACAAGTCATAATAGACCATCCAGACCTCTCAAAATTGACGGATTTTTGAAAAAGTCCTGGTTACCTAAAAGTCAACTATCGGTCAATCGTTATTCACTTTAAGGCTCTATTTCACATAAGTCATCATAAAACTCGCCCAACTATCTCAGAAACCATGCCACCCATCCCCGCAGGTCAAAATCATACTAATAGAGCTCGGGGAAGGGGTCAACGGGAGTCATTGGGTCAAAAGCACTATAACGACCAAACGGGTCGTTACAAGTGTCGACTTACAGGGATAAGAGTAAGCTATGTTGAACCATGTCCCATTCTTTCAAAGATATCTAAGTTCTAAAGTTAATGCTTTATCCATGTCCTATTTCTCTGACTCAAGAGCGAAGCCTAAAATTGTACTCTATGCAAGTCATACTTATGCCTTATTCTTACTTCAATACTCATGTCCAAATGCCATGGTATAAAGCCTCAAAGTACTCATGTAAATGTCATGTTGCCCATGTCCCCATGCCCCATGTCATGCTATTCACGTATTCACATTTATGCCATATTAATAATCTTTCCATGTACGCATGTTCCATGTTACGTCCTTCATGTTCAACGTACCCATGTCACGTCTATGCTCTAAAATGAAGTGTCCCATATGATTCATACCTATGATTCCTTTTCTCTCAAACCTTTATAATCCACTCACAAGAATAAGCAAGATGAGCCAAGGTATCCGTATCTATGTTTAGAGCGAACAAGGTACGGTCCGAAGTAAGGTACATTCCAATTTCAAAAGGAGATCCTTTCACGTACCTTGTGGTACTTATTTCAGAAGTATTCTACTCAAATTCAATGTATTCATGTCATGCCTATGCTAGAGCATTATGCTAGGATCATATTCCTATTCTATGACTGATATATGTCTCATTCACACTGAGTTGCAATTACATTCAAAGCCTAAGTCGTACTCTTATCTCATATGGCTGTCGTGGTGATATACGAACATCTATGATCAAGTCTCTAAGTGTTCAGGTCCCATCTCTGCTCAGTATTCACATCTCCTATTGTAACACTTATGTTTTCAGCATTCAGATTTTACGTTATGTTATCCATGTTTTCACGTATTCAGGTCCCATGTCAGTTCAACACTCAGGTATCCATGTCGGCTAGTATTCATGTATTAATGTTCCATGTCATGCTCCTCACGTCCATGCAATCATGTCATATTTATGCTCGTGTTCCAGTACTCATGTCATTTGTGCCTACGAATTCTTTCTCAAATCCCGTGTATAGTATTCATGTATTCATTCACTTCAATAGCTATGTGTTCAAGTCAGTCCGGGATTCATGAAAGTTAGTATTCACATATTCATGTCAGTTCAATATTCATATTAGTCACGTTCATGTTTCAATTATCCTGTTATGTCATGTCATGCGTATAATGATGCCCGTGAGGTTTTTGTTATGCTCTGGTTAGCTGGAAGGTCTTTGAGAAATATTGGGATAGTCCTATCTCCAAAGGAAAATCTATTGAAATTTATGTAGAATTCCAGAGTTAGTCCCACTTCTAGTCACGACCAACATTCGAGGACGAATGATTCCAAAGAGGAGATAATGCAACACCCCGTACCTTCAGGCTAAGGTTGACCCGTAAGATTAAGGTATGATGGAACTGATATGAGGTGTGTATAAAGGGGTTTGAAACCTAATCAAGGCATAATAATAGTCTTAGCACAAAGTAAAGTCGGAAGCTACTCCACAGAGCCTGTTTTCAAGTGAGTTTGCACAGGGTCTCACTTCAAGCAAATATTTGGGAACATCTATAAGGAATTTGGGAAAACTTCCTTTATGAAATTGTACCCGTTTGAAATACCTTTCCAACAGTATATTGTGGAAAGAAAACAGACATCTATACAAAAGGTTATGTACGAATTACTAAATAGTGTTATGCCGACTCCGGCAGAATTTGCGGTCCGTAAAACGGCCCGTAAAATATTTTACGGGTAGTAAAATTCCCAAATGATCCATCACAATGTTACGGTTTCACGACATGATTTACGGGCCGTAAAATAGGCCTAAAGTGAGCGTAAAACGGGTCCGATAACAAATTTAAAACTTTATTTTTTTGCTTTTTCACTTCATTCTTCACATTCTCAAGCCCTAGAATGACTGTTCTCTCTTCTCCTCATCCTCTCCCTAGAACGATCGTTCTCTCTTCTCATCATCCTCATACATCAAGGTAAGTCCCTCCTATGTTGGAATTTTAATGATTACACGTGAATTCTAAGAGAAAATTTATTGTCCCTGACCTAGGGTTTTCAAGAAAACCTATCTCAAGGTTCAAGATTCAAGCTTTTGGAATTCTTCTTCAAAGACTCGGACTCTTGTCAAGTTTTTGGAGCGATTAAAGTATGTAGGGCTTCTATCCACGTGTCGGAACATCTTTGTTCTTTCCCACGCCACGTTTGATCCATGTAAACATGTTTTCCCTCAGAATCAAGACTTTTCCTAAGTTCATGAAAACCTTAGATACATGCTATATAGGTTTGGTTATGTTTTCATTAGTTGACTTCATGGTACGTTATTATGACTACCAGGAATCTGTCTATAAGCCATGGATGACTCATGCTTTGAGCTCCATGGTTCCTAAATTACAAGTCATGAATTAATATTGCTCAAGTCCATAAATCTTATATGTCATCCATGTTTCTTACAAGTTATTATTATATATATATGTCTTTTCATGATACATGTACATATAAATCATATCTACAGGTCATGGGCTTTCTAGCCAATAATATCCATTCAGGTTTTGGGAGTAGCATAGATTTACCGAGAAGGTTTAAACACCTGAAGCTACGCATGCCAGCGTAGGATAAGGATCGCTCCGTTCAGTTAGGATGATTCCTTTATGTTTATTGATTGGATCCTTTCATGTCATGTTCATGTCTCATGCCTTGGCAATGTATGGGATGGCTCTACTGGTCGGGCCAGGTACTAGACTCCACATTCTCACGTGGTGATATCATGTTATCAGTTATACTAATGCTCTCCCATTTAAACTATTTATCATGTTACCATGTATTCATGTCAGTTATTTTCATGTTCAGTTACAGTTTTAGTTTCACCTTATTTCATGTACTTATGTTATTGATTTGGGTTGCCCATTCCCCGAGCACCCCACTTACCATTCTTTCACTCTGTTGCTTTACATACCAGTACAATTCAAATGTACGGACGTCCCTTTTGCCCGGGGCCTGTATTTCACGATACAGGTGTTGATTTACAGGTTGACAGATCTGCTCGCTAGGATTTCTCTCGTATCAGCTATTGGTGAGCCCCACTTTATTGGTGATGTTGTCTTATTTTATGTCATGTCAGATACTCAGTTGTGCTTAGCCTTGTCGTCTACATTATTACGATTTCCATACTTATGTTTAAAACATTATTTTCAGACTTATGATTACAAAATCTCATGCTTATTCAAAATTTCATCATTTAACTTATATTCCGCATCAGTACATGTCGCATGTTGATTCAGTAAGCCATGTGGTTCGTTCGGTCACATGCAGCAAGATACCTAGCGCCATGTTACGCCCAGCCATGATTCCTGGCGTGACTTTAACAATCCATAGCTATTTTTTGTATATTTACATTTCATACCTGGTTTTTAGGTGTATTCGCGTATATTTTAGTGTATTTGAATACACTGCTCATCCATATATATTTGTATATAAATGAAACAAAAAAACACATAAAATCAAAAATCCAATTCATTTGGAAAACATAGAGCCATAATATAGTCAAAATATGTATGTATATATGTATATATATATATATATATATATATATATATATATATATATATGTGTGTGTGTGTGTGTGTGTGTGTATATATATATATATACAATTGTATTCAACTTTTGCGGTACGTAAACCAAATACATTCAAATACATATATACAATTGCATATAGCTATGAAATGAAAATTGTAGCTACGAAATGTAATTACCTTAAATATTAGTTGTTAACCATAAATACCTCATAGAGTTAGCTATGCCATGTAAAATTTCCGTTTATTTATTCATTAGTATGTTAACATAATAATTACGTGTTTTTATATACATGTTATATTCTTGAAATAGATCAAACAGTTTGCCAAAAGATGAACAATTCTATAACGCATTTTGAAAATTACAATTCTCATAGACAATAATATGGACCATAGATTTTGATACATATTTGCTTCTTTAAACCTTTCAAAGAACCATTTTCTTAAGGAATCATTCTCCAAATCAATTACATATGTGAGGGTAGAATCTTACATGTTTAAATAAAAATGATAAATGTATCCAAATTAGTTATAATGATATAAACGAAATATATACTAATTGTGTACATGTAAAACATGAATATAGGTTGATATACATAGTTATACAAGGAGGATACATGGTGTTGAGCTGAACATATATGAATTCAAGTTTTGATGATTCACAATAATGGATAACTGACAAACAATGTTCAAACATGATGGACAAACATACACAAGAACCATGTCCTTAACATGTTTCTTAAAAGAACTGGTAAAGCTGACAACAGGGTTGCACAAAAATTGAAAGAACCAAGTCCTTTGCAAAAGGCTGAAGACTGTTGATCAAAGCTGAAAAGTTGTTCCATACGTAAGAAGGATTTCACAAACAATTGAGATCACGACTTAATCCAATGATGCAAGGAATACAAGTTCAAGACATGGAAACATTACCATAATTACGAATATAGAAATAACTTTGGAATTAGGAGTAAATGTGTAGAGGCCGACGCGGATTATGGAAACCAAATTCAACAAGTATTGGATTTTTGATTTCTTGAACCAAGTTCAGTTTGGATTTGGAGAATACATCTACAAGGAAACCACCATTCTTACTTCTATATATAGCACCACATTGATGCTATTGAGGCTTGACACTATTTCACAGATTAAGAACATATTTCACATAGATAGTCGTCCTTGAGAGAGAGTCAACTGGCAACAACCAATATTCTAAAGCGTTTATTGCTTACAACTCTTAGTTGTTAGTTTGTTTGTCGTTTTGATCAATTGTAAACCTTACCACTTTACTAGACTAGGTTGATTTTTGTTCTGATCAATTGTAAACCTTATTACTTTACTAGAATTTTGTAATAGGAGTTGCATTGAGTTGTAAGGGCTTTCTATACTGGTAGACTCTTGGAAGAAGTAGCTACAATTACGGAGAACTGTAGAGGAGAGGTACTAAATTTTTAGTTCCTTAGGTTATTGAGTTGTGACCATAAAACTGCTTGAGTTTTAGTGAAGTTGTTAGGAAAATCCTATAAAGATAGGTCACAATTTTTTACTCCCTTGAGGAAGGAGTTTTTCCCGTTAAATTCTAGTGTGATTTATTACTCCGCACTTTACTTCTTGATTATTTCATTAGTGCAAAAAGGGCGAAGCTAAAATAACACATGGATACACACACTGATATACATAGAAAAAACATACATAAATATAGATAATAATATTCAATAGTATTTTTAAGCAAATCTATTGTATGTTGATTGTGTACAAGTCGTGAGTAAGTTCCCTCAGTATGCTGGTTTAAGGAAGTTATCATCAACCACTACAAGTCTGTAGTATTCTCACCCTTTGTTGATGCATATAGTGCAAAAAACGTATACATAAAGTATTCTTTATCCGATTTTCTCAAAGTGACAACTGACTCTGAAATTGATTGTATCAACACATATAACTAGCTTGATAGCATTCCATACATCTCCATTGGATCCCCTCTTGAAAATTACAGCATTTTTTGTTCCAATTTATGTTTCTTCCCCAGTAGCTTAAGTCAAGACGATATTTCTTTTTCATGTTGTGCACTATATTTTGCGATGTATACTATTTTTGGCCCATCATAGTTATCCTTGATAGTATTTCCAGTGACAAATAGAAGTATCTAGATATTGTGTAGAAAATCTATCCTTCATTGAGCATATATGGTCATCAATGGATTTTCTATCCTTCAAAGTTGAAATCTTAAAATTCCACATGCAACGATTATTAGGCCATAAAAGAATACTGAGCAATATACATATCTCTATGTGTGTGTGTGTCTATATATAGGCACATCAAACATTCAAGACAAATTAATAGAGAATTCTTTTCTAATCAAATAGAGTCATGATTTTATGCTTGTGAGAAGAAGATCCTGTAAAAGGGATATGCCTAACCTTTTACTACAAAATTTGAGCTTGTGAAAACAATCTATCAGGCTGAAAATCCCAAAACAGCAAGATAAACGATGTGACGACAAGTGACAATAAAGCAATAAGCTCAAGGAGGCTTGTAAGTGAGCAAACTTGGTCTTTTCCTTTTTATTCTGAATGAAGGTAATTGCCATCTATCTGTACTCAATAATCCCCTAAAATGTCTAGGGAAGTCTGCAAAAGTGTTGTATATACACATATTCTCATGATTGTGACATAGAGAAGCCAATTTATGCGCAACTGAATTAACTTCTCTAAACCAGTGTCTGGTGATAATATCATGCCTATCCACTAATATGCTAATTTTCTTTATGGAATCTTCAATCCTCCAAGGAATTTTTTTAGTTTTTATTTGAAAGATTTGTACAGTAGCAATGAGTCAGTCTCTCTTATGATCATATTGTAACCATTTTTTATGTAGCATTTAAGCCATAGAAGAAGGAACCCACCTCGACCCAATTGCAAACCTTGGCCCATGAAATAAAAATATGATGATAAGTTTTTCTTCGTTGTTTGTGACCACTCCTCCTCCACAGCTACTATTGATACATGATCCATCACTGTTAAGCTTCACAAAAGTATAGGTGGTTTGATCCATAATACCACAGTAGTAGAATTATTATGAAATAAGGCTTCATAAAGTCTGCATACATCATCCCAACTATTTCATATTTTGATCTTCTTGAACTGCAAACAGGTAATATTTATGATGTTCACAGAGATTAGATCGTTGGATAGAGAGATTATCTATATCATATTTCTAGCTACATCTTGATCTTCATATCTCCCAAATGATGATAGGAGGAAGGACTTTATGTATGTCGGCAACAATAGAATTTTAACCATGTTAATTCCATCAGTTAAACAGAATAGATCTTAGGTTTATGTCTTTGGAAGTTATGCCAGACCTCCAACAAAATAACTCCAGATTTCTAGAGAAAATTGACTTGAGTAAAATAGGTGTATAGTAGTTTCAAGCCCAACACCTGCTTTGTATAACATCAACATCTGGAAGCCACATCGATGACAAATTCGATATCCTCTCATACGTTAAGAATCTATCATAAATTAAGTTCCAAGTCATAAATGATGATATACTGCACTTCTTATTGTCTATCCTATTTTAAACCAGATATTTGCCTAAGGATAGAAAATTTTACCCTATAGGTTTCAGGCTAGCGTTTGGGGAATAGTAAAGAATGGTAAAGTAAGGACACAACAATTTTTATGTGGAAACCACCCAGCTCACAAGGGTAAAAAAACCACGACCAACACCTCAGTAGGATCTTTTCCAAATTCCACTACAACTGTGAGCCTAGGCAAATTGAAGTTACAAACTCTGTGACCTAGGAACTAAACTCTAATTCCTATCTCACTAATCTCCCTAGACTAGTAAGCCCACTTCAAGTTATCCTAACTTGAAGTTGAATTCTACTAAAGTTTATACCTGCAATTATTGCTTCTATAAAAGCTGATAAAGGTACAACTCGATAAATAATCCTAATACACGAATCTAGACTCAAGCACTGTAAAACATAAACTCTATCAAACGGGTTCTTCAATCTTCTTCTTTGAATTAGCGCGCACTTCAACAATCAAAACTTTTGATCTCTTGCTTTGACAGTTTCGTTCAAGCTCTAAATTTATCTCTTTGTCGGTGCGTAAAGATTCTTCACGGAATGACTTGAATATTTATAGTACTAGGTTTGCATCAAGTTGGTTGAACTCAATCCCTACAAGGTAAGGCCCATTATGAGAGTTAGGGTTTGAGTTGACTTGGGATTCTTGCATTCAAGCGTTTTCAGTGTCCTTGTAGGAGTCTGAAGTATCTCGATAATTATGGAAAGAAATCCTGCAAACTTTTCCGCCAAGTCTTTACCATAAAACACAAATCCTACTCGCAGTAGGACTCTAAGCTGGAACATGTTCTTGGACCTGGTTCAAGCACTTGGTTCTTTCTTCTCTGAATCTTCTCACTGTCTGAGATGGAACATGTCCATAGGCCTGTTTCACTCACCCTTGTCCTGCATCTGCTCTGCTCATCAATCTTGATCTACTTTCTTTGCTTATTTACTTTGTCAATAATCAAAACTCACACGTGCTTATGCCAACAAATTTCCTTTTTTTGATGATGACAAATCCATGTCTTCATTGGCACCTGTGTAACTTGTTCCATATAACTTTCTACTTAGTAAATAAACACCACGCCACTAAGATTGAGCTAGGTTAGCATATATGGGTTATAAACAATACACAGTACATCTTTACCTTTTGGCATCATTAAAAAGTTGCTTCAGAACAATATAGCGCAAATTGTAATTTTGCAATATTAAACTGATGGCCGCTGCGGCTATCACATATACACATAATAGAACCATTATCGCAAAGCATAATGAGCAAGAACAATAAAGCACACAAATTGGCACAGAGTTATAAAAAGCAACTATATTCCATTTAACAACATCAAGTACGTGTCCAATCTTTGCTTACAAAATACACACATGCCATTTAAGCAGAAAAGAAATGGACTCAATATTGGACTAAGGATTTAGACATATTAGGATAGATATGATGTAGGGTGATGAGACTGGTCACTATGTTGGGGACTATTCCCAATGTAGAAGCTGGGGTGGCTGATACTTTCAAGAACCACTATCTTCCTTAACCTTCTTCCCCCAAGAGGATCCATCATCTCTTTCCATATTTTACCCTAAAAAGATCTATTATCCTTTTTTTTTTTTTATTCAGATTGATCGTGTTTCCCATATTTATTGGAATAATTGTACCAAAGATGTGATCGGAGGCCGTTTGAGTTGTATTTAGAGAGTTTTGATCACCATTTACACCTTCACTGGATATTAAGATAGGGAGTTTAATCAATTTTCCCCTACATGTGAGCGTCATTTCTTGATTTAGACGTAATTACTGGTGTGGTGGTGCAAGGGTGAGCAATGTCGGTGGAATTGGCAGTGGGGAAATAAATCAAAACTGGAGGAAAGGGAGGATTGTGGATGACTGAGATATGGAGTGAGTAATTTGGATTAAGCTCGGTAAGAGAATGAAACGCCGAGAAGTGACCATCGTTATTAGAAAAAGAGTCAGACATTTTTGCAACAAGGTTTGAGTGAAATGAGATTTGGATGTGATTTGAGAGGGAGTGGATTAAATGGTATAAATAGAAAAGGGAAAAAGGAACATATGTGTGAATAGGGTTTAGAGAAGGCTTGTGGAAATAGTGATGGTAGTTGTGGTCAACAGAAGGCGTTTATGTCTGAAGAGTCTTTCAATGTTTAACCGTGCTTAAGCATAAGGCACCAATGGAAGGATAGAATAGATTGGACAACATTTTCATGGCCTATTTGTACATGTAACAACAAAGATTAAGATACATACCTGATGTGTGAATGAATATTCATCTAAAGTCAGTAATTCCAGGCCAAGATCTGTGATAAAGTGTTCATTAAACTTTATGAGATTATGGTGCTATCACAGTATAGGACATACAACCAAATGTACAAGATTGAGTAGAATATTATTAAATTTAGAACGCATTTAATATGAAGCTATTCTTCTAGCCAGTCATTGAAGGATACTTATGCAATCTTAATCATTCCCAACTCTAACATGTTCCTCTCAAAGTATTATCTTCCTAATGCTTTTATAATGATGTCTGTGATTTGCTTATCAGTGGCACAGAACTTGATTGAAATAAGACCCTTTTCAACATTGTCTATCAAGAAGTGGTGTCTTGTATCAATATGTTTAGTTATTTTGTGCTAAACAGGATTCTTAGCAATGTTAATGGCACTAGTGTTATCACAGAAAATAGGAACATAATCAATTTTCATTCCAAAGTCTTTCAATTGTTGCTTGACCCACAGCAATTGAGCACATCAAGACACAGTTGCCACATATTCTGCCTCAGCAGTAGACAAGGCTACAAAACTTTTCTTCTTAGTGGCCCAGGAGACTAGACAAGATCCAAGAAAGTGTGCCTTACTTGTAGTGACCTTGCATAATCAGCATCACCATATCCAACCAGGTTGAAGTTGTTCCTTGAGGATACCATAGCCCTAATTCACTTGTTCCTTTCAAGTATCTCAAAATCCTTTTCACAAGATTTAGATGGGATTTTTTAGGGTTAGATTGAAATCTTGCACAAAGTCCCACACTAAATACTATGTCAACTCTAATAGCAGTGAGATACAAGAAAAATCCAATCATGCCTCTATACAGTTTTTGTTCAACAACTTGACCAGGTTCATCCAGATCAAGCTTTATGGCAGTAGCAATGAGAGAGTCAATTGCTTTTGCATCCTAAATTTTGAATCTTGGGAGCAGTTCTTTGACACACTTTTGTTGATGGATCATTGTGAAATTAGAGGTTTGCCTGATTTACAGTCCCAAGAAGAAATTTAGCTCTCCCATCATGCTCATTTTAAATTCGCTTCCCATCAATGCTGCAAATTCTTTGGACAGAGCCTCACTTGTTGCATAAAAAATGATGTCATAAACATAGACCTACACAATCAATAGGTTTCTTTCCTTTCACCTTCAAGAACAGTGTGTTATTAATGTTACCTCTTGTGTGACCATGTGCCAGGAGAAACTTGGACAGCCTCTCATACCAGGCTCTTGGAGCTTGTTTAAGCCCATAGAGAGCTTTATCAAGTTTATAGACATGATCAGGATATTCAACATCTTCAAATCCTGGAGGTTATTTGACATACACTTCATCTTTCAAGAACCCTTTTAAGAAGGCACTTTTCAGGTCCATTTGATCGAGAGTGAACTCCATGAAGGCAAGAAAAGCTATGAGGAGTCTGATTGCTTCTAACCTTGCCACTGGACCAAAGGTTTCATCATAGTCTATGCCTTCTTCCTGATTATACCCTTGAACCACCAATCATACCTTGTTCTGTGCGACCATTCCATGCTTATCTATCTTGTTCTTGAACACCCATTTGATTCCAATTATTGTTCTATTCTTCGGTCTTGGTTCAAGGTGCCAGACTTTATTTCTTTCACTGATTGAGTTCCTCATGCATGGCCATAATCCACTCTACATCCTGCAAAGCTTCGTTAACCTTCTTTGGCTCAATAACAGATAGAAAAACATTAAAAGCACACAGATTCTTCAAGCCAGATCTGGTTGTTACTACAGAGTTTAGATCATTCAGGATATTTTCAACAGGATGTGATCCCTGACATTTGTATCCTTTTAGGACTATCCCTTGAGCGTTTACAGTGGCCTCATCATTTGGTAGATTAGGATCAATTAAGTTTTCATCAGGTGTTCCTCCTGTCTGTGTAACCAACTCTTCCCTAGTTGATGAACCCAGCTCATCATGTAAGTTCCCGGTTACATTTTCATTTCCTGACTTCTTGTTTGACTCAATAGTGTGGTTAAATAAAGGATCCTCATCATCATCCTTTACTTGTTTCTTAGATAAAACACTAGATTCATAAAAATAAAAAAACATATGCACACTTCCCACCCACAGAAATTCGCTCATCACTTCCAGCATCAAACTTTCCTAAGGAATCTTTTCCAATATGAGTGAAACACCTACATCCAAATGCTCTTAGGTGGGAAGTGTTTGGCTTTCGTCCTTTAAGTAGTTCATAGGGAGTCTAGTTCAAAATTGACCTAGTCATGCATCTGTTGAGTATTTAGCAAGCAGTATTGATGGCTTTAGCCCAGAAGTTTCTAGCAATATCACTATCAAGCATCATAGTTCTAGCCATTTCTTCTAGAGTTCTATTCTTTCTTTCTATCACCCCATTTTGCTATGGAGTTCTAGGTGTAGAAAATTATGGTCAATTCCATTTGTTGAGCAATATTCCTAAAATTTTATATTTTTGAATTCAGTACCGTAATCAGACCTGATAGATGCTAGTTTATTTCCTAGCTTCCTTTCCAATTTTCTTACCACAATTATGGAGGCATCACATGCCTCACCCTTTGATGCAAGAAACAGCGTCCAGGTAAACCTGGTAAAATCATCAACAATAACGAACATGTATCTCTTACCTCCGCAGGTCATGACTCTCATTGGACCACATAAATCAATATGGACCAGTTTTAGAGACCTGGTGGTGCTGATTACCTTCTTTATTTTGATGGATGTTCTGACATGTTTCCCTCTTGCACAAGCACTGAACGTTTTATCATCTTTGAACAAAATGTTAGGAAACCCAATCACTAAGTCCTTGGAGACTAACTTGTTCAATTGACCTAGACTAGCATGTCTATTGGTATAAAGCCATGCCCGAAGTTTTGATTATTGATAAAGGGAATCTACAATGTAAAGAAATCAGGTCTAGATATAGGAGATAATTGACATGTGATAATTGAATAAATCTAGACAGTGGTTGAGATAAAGCAGAGGTTCCAGACAATGCAAAAAGGCTTGAAAAAGAAAGCAGCACAGGATGGATAGAACATGTCCATAGACATGTTCCATTGCAAAGAAGCTATAGAAAGACCATACATATGAACCCAGATTGCAAACATGTGTCCCAATGCAAAGACAAGTGCAATGATCAGATCAGAGAGAGAATGAACCATCCACATACATAATCCATCACAAAGATAGATGCAGAGCAAAAGATGAAGATGACTCAATCACAGTACAATTCATCAAAGAATAGAACAAGCATGACCACCTACATAATCCATCAGAAAGACAAATGCAGAGCAAAAGACAAAGATGACCCAATCACAATACAGTTCATCAAAGAATAGAACAAGCATGAAAACATGTTCTATCTCAGGAGTCATTAAGTGCAATTGTTGAATGAATTAGAAGAGAAGAGATCATGAAGTGAAAAGGTGAAGAGCAGGTTGGCATATATGTTGCAACTCAGAACAAGGACATGGTTGGAGTCACAGAACTAGACAAGGCTGAAGACATGATTTATTCCAGCAATGAATAAATCTAAGCGAAGAAACATAGACACAGAGTGAAGAGCATTATGCATGAACCAGGTCTATCAACATGTTCCATCATCCATCACGAAAGCAAGCTCAAGATAGAGTCGCAGGAATAAATGAGAAAGGGATGATGAAATAGGTTCGTGAACATGTTCCATCTCAGTGGAAGCAGAGATTCAGAGGCACACGAACCAGGTGGATGAAACAGGTTAGTGAACATGTTCCAGTGCAAGTCCTACAGCAATTAGGATTTGCAGATTTATGGTAAAGACTTGACGGTCAAGTTGCAAGATTCCTTGCCATAATTGTAGAGATTATTCAGAAGCTAACTCAAAAGGCAAGAATCCTAATTCAACACAAACCTTAATATATCTCATGGGCCTACTCGAAGAGGGTTTTGTGTTTGCGGACCTGCTGTGCACTCAATGTCATAAATATCCAAGTCTTAGCAAGAAGAAGGTTTGCACACCCACAAAGAGAGATTCTAGAATATTAAGCAATCAAAGAAGATATCAAGAATATTCAAAATCTAGCCCTGTGTCCCTAGTACAAGAAGAAAGATTGAAGGATCTGTTCTACTGTATAATGTTTTCCAGTTCTTAACTCTAGAATTTTGTATCAGGTTGTTTATCGAGTTTTACTTTATCCACTTTCATCGAAGCATACAGTTAAGTAAATAAACGTTGTAAATTTAACTTCAAGTTGGGGATCGACTTAAAGGTTTCTTACTAGTCTAGGGAGATAGAAATTAGAGGTTAGTTCTTAGGTTACAGGTTTTGTAACTTGAATTTGCAGAGGCTCACCATTGTAGTGGAGTTTGAAGAAAATCCTACATAGGTCTAGGTCGCGATTTTTTATTGCCCTTGTGAGCCGGGTAGTTTCCACGTAAAAATCGTTGTGTTCTTTACGTACCTGCAATTTATATTATATAAAATGCTAGCATAGAACAGGTAAAGTAATGTGTTCTATCCTATAGGCCAAAATTAGATACAAAGATAGGACAGGAAGTAGGTCGTGCAACCTAACAAGTGGTATCAGAGCTGGTTCTTCTCAAAGAGGCAAACACCTTGGGAGAAGATCATGAAAAAAGTTGCACTATCTACAGGACTCAGTGAAGCAAGATCAATCGACAGGCCACTATGTTTCAATGGAGAAGACTTTGCACTGCGGAAGAACCACATAGAGATGTACTAGATGGGAGTGCACTATGATCTTTGGTTAATCACCACACGAGGACCGCTAGTCCCTACTGCAACCATACCCGATGGCTCAAAGAGAATTAAGTCGGAAGAAGAATTCTCTGTTGAAGATTTTAGAATGTTAGAACTAAATGCTAAAGCAGTACATATTATATATTGCGGGTTGAGGATAGAAGAGTACAACAAAATCGCTAGATATTCAAGTGCTAAGGAAATTTGAGATTCCCTGATGCAAGCCCATGAGCCTAATGAAGATATTACAAATGGAAAGTCAAATATAAAGATCAAAAATTTCCCACCTTGGGGTCCTGGACAGAAAAAGGCCATGAGAATTGCATGGAGCTCAAACTCTAACGAAGACTCTGAGAATGAAGCTAATCACCTGGCTCTCGTGGCTATTGGAGACTCAGAATCAGATATGGATGAAGACTCAGAGGTAAATGTCCTTGACCTGAAAGATAAATTGACGTATTCTAGAAGAAAAAGCTCACTTCCCGAGTGAGAACTCTAATTGATGAATATCAAAATATGAGTACAAAAAGAGTTCGGCTAATCAATGCCTTCACGAGCCAGAAAGCACTACTCTATTGTGTTAGAGGCTAGTAAAATAAAAGCTGAGAAGGAAGTCAACCTATAAAAAGAACAGGTCAGTACGTGATGTCTTGGTCACGCCCCTTAGAATAGCAATCCTGAAGTAAAATGAGATAACAAATGGAGAATTAGAAACTAGTAAGGATAAATAGGAGGTGGAAGCTGAGTATAGAAGAATGAAAAAAGAGGTGCACTCTGAGAGAGAAAAATCCAAAAAATTATGCCTGGACTTAGAAAGAATGAGAAAGGATCTCAAAAGAATTGGTCGCTAGACACAATCGTCGAAAATGCTTTCAAATCTAACAAGTAAAAGTTCAACCACTGGTCTAGGGTACAATAAGGAACAGGCAAGAAGAGAATCCACAGTAGAGGAATTGTGCACGCTTTGTGGTAAAACTGGACACTCTAGAGACAAGTGCCCACTGAATAGAAGGCATACTGAACCTGAAGGCAATTGATAGAAGATCTAAAATAGGAAACACAGACTGTACAGGAATAGAAAACAAGTCCTCATGTGTGCCTGCACGGTGGACAATAAGAAATAAGACTCATTCTCACAACCTAAAGAGACGATCTGAGACAACCAAAAGAAATATCAGATCTCTCAAAACAAATGAAATAGTAAACAAGAACAGGTTCCTCTATACGCCTCCTCACAGGATAAGAAGAGATACGAGTTATCCTGTCAGCCAAAAAGGGGAGATCACATCAAGATATAGAGATACTAAGCCTCTCAAGACCATGATAAAATGAAAAGAAACTGGGCTCCTTATGTAGTATTCTCTGGGTGGCCAAGGGGCAATGTGGTTCATCCTACGGGAAATAAGATTGGGACGAGACCTATTGATAAAAGGATCAAATCTGCAAAACTGACTGGAACAGGTGAAAGGAACAGGTTTTTTCATGAGACTTCACTACAGACTAAGAATATATCAAACAAGTCCATAACAGGGGTAGGGAACAGGTTCTCTTGGGCTATACCTGAATGGATAAAGAAAGACTTGATTCACCCTTTTGTACAAGGAAATAGACTTAAGCTGGTGTGGGTTCCTAAAACTAATCTCTGATTACCTAGCAGTAGCAGTGGAAGGGAGCAAGCACCAAAAGCACTAACTCAAGGCCTGCCAACATACTGAGATGATTCAAATAAAAGGTCCTTTCACTTGCAGCATTTTAGAAAATAGGAGAATACGAATTAAGCAGATGACAAGTAGTAATCAAACACACTGGCACTCAGACAAGGGGAATCTTCAATGAATCATGCAGAGGAAATGGGTTCATCATTGCATCTGTCAACCTCTTTTAGAAGATAATTTGTGAAAAGCACACTGACAGAGGAAAACAAGGTTCAAAGAATCGCATGAGATGAATCTCAAGGAAAAGCTTCATGAGCATTGCAATAGAAATAGGCTAAGGAACCTGTTCGAAGGAATGGAGAAGAGATACCGCCGACACCTAATTTTTTCCTCCAATAATTTTATTTAATTATTTGGTGTTCTTGAGCCACAAATGGAGTGGAATATACATTTTTTACAAGTCAAAATGATTTTTACAAATTATTTTGATAACATTTTGACGTTTCATTTGGCAAATATCGCCAAGTATATTATTGTATATCATCCAAAGTATTTGTATATTCTCTATAATTTTGAAGCATATTTATCAAGATTTTAATTCAAAATAGTGAAAATAATTATTTAATTAATCGTTTGAAACTATTAATGATCAATTGATAGGATTGTTACTCCGTCAAATCAAGAATTTTGATTAATTGAATAAATAATCAATTGACTCCATCAAATCAAGAATTTTGATTAATTGAATAAATAAACAATTGCGTCTTAATTTTAAAAATTGTTTAGCTTTAATTGCAATTGCTTTCAAAACGGCTAAAATTGAATTGTCAAATTAATTTCATGTGATACATGTGGTTACAATTGAAGTCATTAATTAGTTTCTACATTTAATTTGGCTATAATGAAATGCCTGATTTAAATTGGAGTTTTAATTGATAGCCACATTTGGCAAAATTACCCTTGGTTTTTTTGTTTTGTGCATGAAATGATTTTTTGGGCCCAGCCCCCTTACTTCAACCAAACGATACACCCAAACACACCCATTTTCATTTTTATCAGTTGAAAGGGCTTATCTAGCCACCACAACTTCATCACTCTCTCTACGTCATCGACCTGAAAATGGCAAAGGCACAGTGTACTCCAGCTTTTCGCCGCTATGGTTCAACCGTTTTCGATAAGCATTTAATGCTTGCCCTCTCTCTCCACCATGGAATAACCAAACAAGGTAGAAAACCCTTTTCTCTCTCTTTCTTTTGCTTTTTAGTGTGAACAATGATGAAACCTTAATGGGTTTTGTCCGTTTGTTCTCGATTTCTATTGATTTTCATGTTTTCACAAGGATCCAAGAGGGAATCCTTTCAAAATTGTTTATCCCACATCGATTGAGAACCCAAATTTGAGATTTTTGGGGACCTATATAAAGAACACCACTCTCAACACAACAAACAAGTCTCATTCAAGCAAAAAACACACAAGCATTTATTACAAGTGCAAACCCAAAAACCTAGAATTTCTAGAAAAGGGATCCGACTAGAATTGGAACCCTAAGCTATTTCTATTGGGACTAGTCTAAAGTTTTTGTTTTTTTTTTTTTTTTTTGTGTGAGTTGGGATTTCGAGGAGAAAAGGCTTCAATTCCAATCTCGGCAAAGGACTGCACTTAGAAAAGGTAATTGCTTATCCTTCATATTTAATTTTTCTTAGGTGTTTATGTGATTATGTGTTTATTTAGCTTATTGTATGCTTAGTTATGTATTTGTTAGAAAATCCGTTTTGAAATCAAGTCTATAGTTTAGAAAAAGTTCATCCAACCTTAATCAACCCAAAAACAACGAAATTCTTCCAAACCCATCCGTGATTAGTTAAGAAAAAAACTCTTTCTAACCTAGGGTTTATAAGTCAGAAAATCCACATTCAAAACAAGTTTCCCATCAAGAAAATCTTAATTAATTTATTATGAAATCATAAAACAAGAATAGGAAGCTTACCCTAATGAGTTACCTTGAAAAACCCTTCAATTTTCCCCTTCCAACGAGCTACTAGGTTCAAGAAATGATTTAGGGAGAATGGGGTTCGAAGTTGGAAAAAATGGACTTTACATCCACAATCCCACACCTGTGGACCATCCCTCGCAGATTCAAGATCGCACCTGCGAAAAAAGAGAATCGCATGTCACGACCCAAACCGGAGGGCCATGACGGGCACCCGGGCCCTACCTGCCAAGCACCACTAATCATGCTATCATATCATAAACATAAACAAGGGTGAACCACTATGGTCGTCAGATGGAAACCCGCTAAATCATAAGAGTAATATACTAAAAACAAACGAGCCTAAAGAACATGCGTATATAATTATGCTAGACAAAACTATACAACAAAATATAGGCCGAGGGGGCCACACAATGTCTAAATGTACCACAACTGTCTACAAGCCTCTAATAGAGTACATGACATAACAAGGTCGGGACAAGGCCCCGCCATACCCGTATATACAACAAAAAATAACGTACCAAAACACAACAGCAACTCCGGGACAAGAGGGGTGCTCCAATATCAGCTGGACAACGACCTACGAAGGCGGATCGTCAACCTGTCTACCTGAACCTACTTGCATGAAACGCAAGCGTCACGTGCGAAAGGGGTATCAGTACGAACAAAGTACTAAGTATGTAAGGCATGAAAGTAACATAAAGAAGACACAAAAGTATGTGGGATAAAAGGAATGCAACCTATACATCCGAACCCATCGAGACCAATGGACATGCATAAGTACTATATATATATGAGTATATAACGTCGTAACCTTCACCATGCCCCATATAGATATAATATAATTATACGTGTATATAACGCTTTATTAGGGTCATAATATATATATATATATATATATATATATATATATATATATATATATATATATATATATATATATATATATATATATATATATATATATATATATATATATATATATATATATATATATTATGCATGAATATGATAAGAGTACATCCCGAATGCGCGAAGTGACGTAAGGTCATTACACCTCTCCGATCATCATTATGAAATAGCAATTTCATCAAAGATATGACTCATGAAGCATACCGAATTTGAAGAAGGACATACTATGAACAATATCATTGGAACATGAATCAACATAGGACATCTCTAGCTGCTAAGAATGGAATCGTTATGGGTAGCCTGTGGGGTCATATATATATATATATATATATATATAATGCAATGCAATGCATGAATATGATAAGAGTACATCCTGAATCTGTCGAAGTGACGTAAGGTCATTACACCTCCGATCATCATTATGAAATAGTAATTTCATCATCATATGACTCTATGAAGCATACTGAATCTGAAGAAGGACATACTATGAACAATATCATTGGAACATGAATCAACATAGGAAATCTCTAGCTGCTAAGAATGGAATCGTTATGAGTAGCGTTACGTTTATGTTTCGTTCATGAGGATCATGCCAAAAGAAAGAAAGAAAGTTGGCCTTAACATACCTCAAGTCGTTAACACAATCCCCCACGAATCTGTCGGACTAGTATTCGAATCTCCTTAGTTACTACAAAGACACCTAACAGCCAACAACATAACCACAACCTCATATAAGTCTCTTTAATTTCACATCACTACTCACCCCAAGATTTACATCAAAACAGCCCAATAGCTCTGTATACGACACTTATTGTGATATCCCGCCTTTTTGCATAATCGGAAAATTCAAAATAATTGTGATTCATGAGAAAGGAGGCCATGTTTGAATTTTTCTTAGTAGGTGTGTGTGGCGGATATGGAAGTTTGAATGTGAAAACACCGGAGAAGGCCTAAGGGCAAATTTGGAATTTTGGAAATTTGTTTCGGAAGTTACAAATTAAGATTCATGAAGAATTGGGCCAAAAAAAAAAATAATAAATAAGGCCCAACTAAGGGAGGCCCAACCGGCCAACATGGCCTTTGGCCTAAGTCCATTAATTAGTCATGTGACTAATTATATAAGTGGATGACTCCTAAGAAACTTCAAGAAAAATTGAGTGAAAACAAGAATAAAAGAGAGAAGAGAGCACGGCTAGAGAGAAAGAAAGAAAAGAAAAGAAGAAAAAAATTCTTGGAGTTAAATTCTTTGGTTCAAAAATTCATCTCTCTTGGAATTACTACTAAGCTCAAGTTCCTCTCCAAGTTGGCATAATTATCTTGGCAAGAAGGTGTCTCCTTTGGAAAGAAGAAATTATTGGAGAAGGTAAGATTTTTATGCTTTTGTGTTATGAAATGAATTTGTATGTTATAATGATTAGAATTGGATGAAGATTATGGAATTGTGGTGTGCATGTGTGTGAAGAGTGTGTAGGCCGTGTATGTGTGTGTAGGTATGGCCGTGTGTGTGTGCATGGTTATATAAGTGAGATGTGTTGGATTTCATGTTGTATTCTAGTTGTGTTTATGAAGGAATTCATCTTGTAAATGAAAGTTAAAAGAATTTGGTTGAAGTTGGTAAAAAAATGGAATGTGGCCGTGTGGAGTTTGGGATGAAATGAAATTGAATTAAGTTATTTAGTAGGTCAATTGTGTTGTTGAAGTCTTGTGATGAGGATGGAAGAATAATGGTTTAAGTTAATATGAAAAATTTGTCGTTAAGTTGTTGTCGGAAAGTATATGATTTTATTATAGATTATGTAATTGGGAAGAATGAAGTTGTAAGATGTATATGGTGATTGTTGTAAATGAAATTGAAGGATAAAAATATGTCGTGAATATTTATGTTGAAATTTGGAGGTTTTGAATGGATTATGAGATTGGTGGAAAATTTGTATATTTTGTACATTTTTGTGAATATTTAGTAAAATGATATGGCATGTTTCCGAAGTGATCTTGTTGGGTTGATGAATATGAAAATGTCAATGTTGGATTGAAAGTGTGAAGTTAGAACTGAAATTATTGTGTTATGTTGGAAAAATGGCTAATTGTGCCATATTGTGTATTTTGTAATACTTGTTGTTGTTGTTGGATTGTTGGGTTGTTGTTGTTGATATATTAAGCCGAGCTACGTCTCTGGGTGTTGGATTCATAGGGGAAGTGCTGTACGTAAATTTCGGTAGCCAAGTATAACCAAAGATCAAAATGTTAACCTTCATGAACGAGAATCGGTAAAGATGACCATTTGCAGTTTTTGGACGAAACGGGAATTGAGATTTGACGAGCGCAAGACGCAATCCAGGTATGTAAAGCCTTGCCCTTTATTCTTTGGCATGTTCTGAGTCTAGCAGGCTTGAAAGCGAGCCTCGATCGTACTTCTGCTTCTCGGAATCCAAGATTGAAAATAGCGCCAAATCATTCAGTAAGATTGAACCAATTTCTTCTAAATTGACCTATAAGTATGCAACTTCCATAAAGGGAGTCGAAACACTCTAAGATGATTATGGGCGACTCCCTAAGGTCTATTATCCATAATTTACGTATTTCCCTATGGTTGGGTCCGAGGTGGGCCCACAAAACCCTGATACTCCCGGTATGGCTCAAGTGAATCTATTTCTGTCCGTTCTTCATAAGTAACTCTTGATTATGTTTCCGTCCGCTAACTAATGAGTATTATGACCATCTATCTGAATCGTGATATTAGTCCGATATCTGGAACGACTCCGACACTCGTTCGATATAATCCGATTACTCGATCCGATCCGTTTTCCGAACCGTTTCGGTTTATTAAGTACGTACGTCGGTCCGTATGCATATGGTTTCTCATTTGTCCGTTCGTGGATGCCTCAACGCTTCCTTCACCGCGCCCGGCAGGTTCGTGATTCGTGCACCTCACCGCATTGTTCACCGCGTCCCTCGGATGTGCGGGCCGGATCCGTCCGTATCCGATATGATCCGATATGATCCGATTGTGATATTATGATGGCGGCCGTGGATGGCATTTGATCCGATTCTCGTTCGTCCACCGCGTCCCGTACTACGAGGTCCGGTTCGTTACCGCGTCCCTTATGAAAGGGCCGGGATCCGTTCGTATGTGATTGGGATCTGATTTCGATATGTCCGTTCGCATATGTTTATGACTCGCATGTGCATGATTCTCGTCTCACGCGCTCGTATGTCCGATTTGGAATATGACTCGTCGTCACTTCCGGAAACCCGATTCGACTCGATTCGTCCGCCATACGTTTGAATTCCGGTTTCGGTCCGAGAGTCCGTCCGTACGCTTCGTAAGTCCCATTCTCGCTATGATTCCGTCTCGCACACTCGTAAGTCCGACCCTCGCTACGAACCGATTCTCGTCCGCCATATATTCCCGTATTTTCGTCCGTTACGATTTTATATATACGATTCTCGTTCTCATAATTATGTATGTTATGTTCCGCTTTACATACTCGTACATCTTCGCATCGACCCCTCGCTTCTCGGGGGCGTGTTACATGCCCACGTACGTACGCGCGCGCGTGATACGCCGCCGCTTAGGCCATCCGTCCCAGTTTGGAGAGCTCCTTTGGTCCCGGAGTCGATACTTTTGGTATATATCTTCCGTGGTTCATATGTTCGTATATATGACTATTTGGGGCACGGCGGGGCCCCGTCCCGTCTTCTCTCGATTTTGTTCGTATGTTAGAGGGCCGTAGACATGTGTGTGGGTGTGGGTTGTCACCGTCCGAGGTATATGCGATATGTGACTTTGTCCGATATAATGGCCCTAACGACTTTTCGTACGTGTTCCAGTATGTACATACATGTATGTATGTTTGTGCGACGCACCTTATATCTGTACGCATTTATGTACGTTAAACGGATTAGCAATGTGGTATGTCGGATCTGTTAGGTAGGTGCGTATGGGTGTCCAAGTAGGACACCAGTCACGGCCCACGGGGTTGGGTCGTGACACTTATACACTTTCTTCTTCAAATTATACTAAGTATAACATCCTCAATACAACATCAACACCAACTACTATCCTTACAACAAGGTTTTAGCTCAAATACACATTAACAACATGACTCAAGTTAGATTACCTCTCAATCATAAACTCAAATTCATATTTGAACCTTCCCTTCAACTCCTTTCCCTCCAAACCTAGCATAACCATCATATAAACTCATAAACATGGAAATAAGATAGAATCTTACCTTAAGAACTCAAGAACACTCTAATTCCAAGATTACTTCACCTTGAATTATCCTCCAAAGCTTAGACAAGAGGGAGAAACAAGCTTCGACCATACTTTGGAAACCTTTAATACTTGATCTTCTCTTTTGATCCTTGATTTTTCTTAGGAATTTATTAGATATGTTGGAGAGGGTTTTATAGAAGGTTAGAGGTTTGGGGTAGTGGAGAAACTGATATAAAATGATAAGTGTACGAAATATATAAAAAAAAAAAAGAATTGGAACCGACTTATAAATATGGCCAGAAAATACTGACCGTGTATGTGTGTGTGTGTGTGTGTGTGTATGTCCGTATATATGGACTGTATTTCTCAACACGAATTTTGACCTCTCTGCCAAGAGAAGTACGGACCGTATTTCAAAGCACAGTTCATATTTCTGATAGATGGTCCGTATTTCTTCTCCCCCAAATCAAACTTTGACGAAACGTATTCTCTTCGATCCGTTTATCCTCTAATCCTTCCAACACATGCCTAACCTGAACTTAAACCTTCGTATACTCATGATGAACACATCTAACAATTTCGCTCTCCAAATCTATAGCAACCAACTCATGAAGAAACTTAACGTATAAAAGTACGGAGTGTAACATCCTCCCCCCTTAGAAACATTCATCCTCGAATGTTTGCACTCTTAGGAGTCTACAAAAATTCTGGCAGAGTCTCTTCTATAATTATACTTATACAAACCTGATACGCAGCCCAACAATGCAATACAATGCCACGCAGAGCCACAATAATCAATAACAACAATGGCCTCACACGACCAACAAACTAACTGACAGTATAATGCATACCTGAAGATGATGGTATTGTAGAAAGAACGAGCTTACTTTGGGATCGGAAACAAATGAGGATATCTAGACATCATATCTTTCTCGGCCAAGTAATATCTTCTACATTCTTATTTCTCCAAAGTACTTTTATGAATTACATCTTTGGTTCGCAACCTACAAACCTGATGATCTAGTATAGCAACAAGGACTTCCTCGTATGACAACTACTCTGTAACGTGGACATCATCGACGCCTACAATCCTAGAAGGATCTTCAGTGCACTTGCGGAGCATGGATACATGGAAAATCGAATGTACAGACTCTAAGTCTGAAGGTAAATCTAACTTATAGGCTACTTGGCCTACTCTATGCATAATTCTATAAGGGCCAATATATATAGGGCCAAGCTTGCCCTTCTTACCAAATCTCATGATACCTTTCATAGGTGATACCTTCAGAAACATCCAGTCATCTACCTGGAACTCCTAAGTCTCGTCGTCTGTTTTCTACATAAGACTACTGGCGACTTTAAGCTGCTACTAACCTCTCCCGAGTGAGTTTAACCTTCTCCACCACCTGTTGAACTATATCATGCCCTATCAACCTTGATTCTCCAGCCTCGAACCATTTGATAGGAGATCTACACTTCCATAAGGCCTCATACGGGGCCATCTGGATGCTGGAATGGTAGCTATTATTATACGCAAACTCAATAAGTGGCAAATGATCATTCCAGCTACCTCCGAAGTCTATCACACATTCTCGTAACATAACCTCGAGCGTCTGAATAGTACTCTCAGCTTGCCGACCTGTCTGGGGATGAAATGTTGTACTGAGGTTCACCTATGTCCCCAAACCCTTCTGGAAGGATCTCCAGAAGTTAGCTGTAAACTATGCACTTCTGTCTGAAATAACAGATACTGGAACACCATGAAGTCGCATAATCTCCTTAATATATAACTCCGCATAATCTTCAGCGGAATAAGTAGTTCTGATAGGTAGAAAATGTGCTGACTTTGTAAGTCTATCAACAATCATTCATATCTAATCAAACCTGCGCTGGGAAAGAGGTAAGCCTGTAATAAAATCCGTATTAATCGCCTTCCATTTCCAAGTTGGAATATCTATACCCTACAACAATCCACCCGGCTTCTAATGTTCAACTTTTACCTGCTGACAATTAGGGCGTTGGGCCACGAATTATACTATATCCTTCTTCATATCCTTCCACCAATGATTCCCTCCAATATCATGGTACATCTTTGTCGACCCTAGCTGAATAGAGTAGCGGGAATAATGAGCTTATGTGTTACACCTCGAAAATTTCCCATTAACGTACAGTGAATAGACTAACGAAGGGCACGACGTATACGATGTTTTGATAAGTAAGAAATAACATTTGATGGCTTAAGGATGATTTAGAGAAGAGTTATAATGTCCCTTAGATTGTTAACGAGGTGTTAAACAAGTGTTAAGAAGGTTCCATAAGGATTGGAGATCAAACGAATGACGGAGATCATTTCAGGGAAAAGGGGTTATACGACCGACTTATACGGTCCGTATAACATTATACGGTCCGTATAAGGGTCCGTATAACACCCAGCAGAGATGATATTTGCTTAGTGGTGAACCACGACCACTTATACGGGCCGTGCAATGTTATACGGACCGTATAAGTGTCCGTGGAAGTCCCGACGGGCTGAGTTAAGTTCAATTATATAAATGTGATCCCACTTCACTAATTTCATTTCCCACACTTATTCATCTCTCTCAAGGCTTCTAGAGGGTTCCACACACCTATTCCATAAGAACTTAAGAGAGATTCAAGATCAACTTCATCAAACCAAGAGAGTTAAGTGTATGAAACACATTAAAGTTCATCCAAGCCAAGAAATTCCGATGGAGGTGAACTAGGGTTTTGGTGCAAGAAGAGTAATTCCACTCAAGGATTGTTCTTCCATTATATAAGGTGAGTTTTATGGTATTTCCATGTTGTTTGAGGTATTGAAAAGTTGAAACACTTGGATTGTAGAAGGAAATAGAAAATGGATGAATGTGGGAATAGTGTCATTTTTGAGTAGTAGTTTGGAGTGAATCATGAATATTGATATATTATGATTGTAAGGATGTTATGAATGACATTTAGAACATGGGATAAGCATTATATGTGAGAGAACGTAATAGTGAACTATGACCATGATTATGGAGGAATTAAAGTGAAATTGTGAAGTATGGATAATGTAGATGAATGATGATTGTTGCCTATAATATTGTGAATGTTGTTATGGATATTTGGGAGTTGATATGTGATATGAGGAAAGCCGTATAAACAAAGAAAATGCTGCCCAATTTTCTCTAGCATTAGCAAGCACGTTCATATAATCGATTAGCTAATGTTGATGCGAATTCTCTTGAAGGTAGAAACGAGAGCATCGAAGGAGAATGATCAAATGATAGAATAGCTAAACGAAAGAGGTATGTGAGGCTAGTCCTTTCTTTCAAAGGCATGAATCTTATGGCATAATTTTTCCTCCTTCTCCATGAATTTCCTACACTCCGGAAAACTAAGAACCTAGGTTCATGCATAGCTATATGAGATAAAGATAAGAGATACATTATGAGCACGATAATGATGAAGATGAGCTTAAGTCTAAAGATTCTAGAGTTTATCATATGATGTTCCTACAAAGCTGATGATGTTAACTAAGATCCATTGATGTTGTTTATTGTATACACTCACCTTATATGCTAATTCCTTCAAGGTGAGGCAGAATGCTTATGAATGCTCCATAATGGAATCGAGGGTTCACGACCTTATGTCACCCCGATAAAGTATAATTGTCTTTGAGTTTCTATGCATGCATTATGATGAGTACATGACGATGACATTACACCGCGCCTATATGGCGGGTACACCGCTAAGGCGGGCGTATACACCATGTCTAGATGGCATGGGCGTACACCACTAGCCGGGCGGCATACGAGACGGTACCTCGGACGCGGGAGGCCGGACGCAAAGCAACGATTATCACACCGTACCTATAAGGTCGGGCGCCTTATACATATATGCATACATGATATGATGATGATTATGAAGTAAGCTAGCATGCATTATTTCTTTTATAATTGACGATCGATTCAGATTGCTCCTATTTGATGCTTCCTTATTTCATTAATGTATTATTATTGTTTATGCCTTACATACTCGCACAATGTTCGTACCGACGTTCACTTTTCTTTGGACGCCGTGTTCATGCCCACAGTGTAGACGAGGAGGTGATCCGGACTCATAGAGCTATTAGTTGACTTGAGAGCACTCCATAGTTCCGAAGGTTCCTTTGATTATTATTTTGTGTATATATATACATATGTTTTGGGTATGATGGGGTCCCATCCCGTCCCTATGTCTAGCACTCTAGTAGAGGCTCGTAGATGCGTATGTGTGGGTAGTATGGTCTCACGCTTTCTCCTCGTATGTATATATATATATTTGATTTTGATAGCCGATATATATTATGTATATAAAGTAAATATGTTTCAAGTGAAAAAAGAAAAAAGTTTTCCTATGATTTGAGTATAAGATTAATGAATGAATGCTTGATGTAATGGTATGAGCGGTGCTCGGTGGTTAGCCCCGAGTACCCGTCATGGCCCGTAGTCAGGTCGTGACAAAAGTGGTATCAGAGCAGTTCAGTCCTAGGAAGTGTCTACGAGCCGTGTCTAGTAGAGTCTTGTTTATGGTGTGTTGCGCGCCACACTAATAAACAGGAGGCTACATGACATTTAGGAAAAATGACCATTCTTCTTCTTATGAGATCGTGCGATAAAGCCGCGTATAAGATTTTCTCCTCCCTAATAGTGTGCTATGATTTCAGAAATGCCGCCAAAGGGAAAAGCTACAGCCGCCCAGAAGGGCAAGATTATGATGAAAAAGCGGGTAGAAAGAGAGCCACCAATGAATGTAGAAGAGGGTGAATCACATAATGAGGCTCCGTCTAATGCCTCTTCTACTCCGCCTATTATAGAAGAACAAAAAGAGGCTTCAGCTCCAGCTCCTATGCCTCCAGTTCCTCCACCGGCTACTTTGGGTCAACAAGTGACCGAGGCTATTCATCTATTAACGTAGTTAGTTGCCGCCCAGGCACAGCGGCAAAATGCGAGTCCAAGTGATCGGTCAGCTAGTACCAGAGCCCATGATTTCATGAGTTTGAATCCTCCGGAGTTTTTCGGGTCAAAGCCGGATGAAGACCCGCAAAGTTTTATTCATGAAATGTTGAGGACATTGAAGATTATTCATGCCTCCGAAACTGAATGCAGGAGTTGGCATCTTATAGACTCCGAGATGTGGCGGTATTATGGTACAATAATTGGATATCATCAAGAAAAGAGAATGCGCCTCCTCCCGTTTGGCAAGAATTTGTAGATGCCTTCATCCGCCACTATTTGCCACCCGAGGTCCGCCGAGCTAGAGCGGATAGGTTCTTAAATCTAAAGCAAGGAAATATGAGTGCCCGGGAGTATAGCCTTCAATTTAATTCATTGGCTAGATATGCCCCGACTATGGTGGCCGACATGGGAGATCGGGTGCATAGATTTGTGAGTGGCTTAGGGCCACATTTATTTAAGGATTACTTGACGGCTTCGTTGCAAGATGGGATGGATATTTCCCGCATTCAAGCCCATGCCTAGAATTTAGAAGGACAACAACATCCGTAAAGGGGTGATCTTGATATTGATAGAGGGAAAGCAAGAGGGCCGCATCTATAGGGGGCGTGTAGTGATTATAGAGGGGGGATCAAGGCGGTCATATTCTAGACACTCGAGTGCCGGTCGGCGACTAGTGCACCTCCATTTACGGGTAGGAGATTTGATCGCTCCTTTCGTTCGGGACGGGGTCGAGTTCGAGGGCCCTGTGTTCTCGCTTTGGGGGAGATTATAGCGAGAGAGGCCCCCGTTCACCGCGATGCACCGGCGGTAGATTACATTCCGACGTTGTCGCCAGGGTTCGGATGCTCGCTATACCTATGGCCAGGTTGGGCACATGATGCGAGATTGCCCATCGGTGAGTGGTAGAGTTAGGGTCCAGCCCACAGGATCAGCGGCTGGTTCTTCTTCGTTGCGCCCGTAGGCGTACTCCCCGTATTCCAGCAGCCGAGGTAGAGGCCGAGGGGGAGCATCTACTCGTGCCCACTCACCCCCGCATGTATGCTTTAGCCGGGATGACAGGATCTCGAGTCCTCCCGATGTGGTTACAAGTACATTATCCGTATTTTCCCATGATGTGTATGCATTGATAGATCCGGTTCTACCCTATCTTATATTACTCCATATGTTTGTCGGTCGTATTGGGCGAAACCCGAGCCAATTAAACCTTTTGAGGTATCTACTCCGGTTGGTGATCCCGTGATAGCTAGACAAGTGTACAAAAATTGTGAAATTGTGATATGCGACCGCCGTACCAAAGCCGATTTAGTTGAGCTGGAAATGTTAGATTTCGATGTGATTATGGGTATGGATTGGTTGGCCTCATGTTATGCTAATGTTGATTGCCGAATGAAAGTAGTTCGATTTTAATTTTCGGGAGAGCCCGTGCTTGAATGGAAGGGTAACACAACATCTCCAAGAGGTAGGTTTATTTCCTACCTTAAGGCAAGAAAGATGATAGTTAAGGGCTATATTTATCACTTAGTCCGAGTTCATGACACCGAAGCAAAGTCGCCAACTTTCCAATCCGTTCCGGTAGTAAATGAATTTCCGGACGTATTTCCAGATGAACTTCCAGGCCTTCCTCCGGAAAGAGAGATTGATTTCGCTATTGATGTGTTGTCGGATACACCAAGCCTATTTCTATTCCTCCTTACCGAATGGCTTGGTAGAATTGAAAGAGATAAAGGCACGGAAAGATTTTCTTTGAAAGGGGTTTATTAGACCCGCTTCATCCCCGTGGGGAGCACCCGTCCTATTTGTGAGAAAGAAAGATGGCTCCCTACGAATGTGCATCGATTATAGGCAGTTGAATAAGTTGACGATAAAGAACAAATATCCTCTCCCAAGGATTGATGATTTGTTTGATCAATTACAAGGTGCCAAGTGGTTTTCCAAAATAGACTTGAGGTCAGGTTATCGTCAAGTGAGAGTTGGAGAAGAAGATATTCCAAAAACAAATTTTCTTTAGAACGAGATATGGCCATTATGAATTCCGGTGATGTCATTTGGGTTAACTAATGCTCCGGGGCCGTTCGTTCATGAATCCGATGAATAATGTATTCGGCCTCTCTTAGATTTATTCGTAATAGTATTCATTGATGATATTCTTAGTATATATCTCGCACATAGAATCGAACATACGCATGACCATTTACGTATTGTTCTTGGAATTCTTCGAACTCGAGAATTGTATGCAAAATTTTCAAAGTGCGAGTTTTGGCTAAATTCGTGACATTCTTAGGTCATGTTATTTCGTATGATGGCATTCGAGTTGATACTCGTAAAATCAGTTGCGTGAAGACTTGGCCAAGGCCTACACGACGCCTACGAAGTCCATAGTTTTTACGGGATTGGCGGAGGTTACTATAGAAGGTTCGTAGAGGGATTTTCATCTATTTCAAATTTATTGACGAAGCTAACCCAAAAGTCGGCTAAATTTCGGTGGAATGATGCTTGTGAACGCATTTAGCTTCTAGAAGAGTTGAAAGATAGGTTAACCTCGGCTCCAATCTTAACGCTCCAAGAAGGGCCGATGGTTATGTTGTATATTGGATGCTTCGCGTTGGGTTAGGTGTGTATTGATGCAACATGGTAAAGTCATTGCTTATGCTTCGAGACAACCAACGAAAACATGAAAAGAACTACCCAACTCATGATCTCGAATTGGTCATAATTATTCATGCATTAAAGATGTGGAGACATTACTTGTATGGTGTTCATGTTGATATCTATACGATCACAAGAGTCTTCAATACATTTTCAAACGAAGGAGTTGAATGCAAGCGGCAGGCGGTGGTTAGAATTATTGAAAGATTATGATGTGAGTATTTTATACCACCCCGAAAGGCAAATGTAGTAGCGGACGCGCTTAGCCGCCGATCGGTGGGCAGAAAGAATTATGTCCACCAAGCTTCCTTCGGAAAAGAAAGAATTGATTTATGAGCTCCACCAATTAGCTAATCTTGGAGTACGTCTAGTTGATTCAGGTAGTGCAGGAGTTGGTATTAATAATCCCACAGTTTCGTCCTTGGATATGGAAGTGAAAGAGCGTCAATATGAAGATCCTCAGTTGAGCCATTATAGAGACACATTTCATGAAAAGGAGAAGTCTTCATTTGAAACTTCTATAGATGGAATTCTTAGATACCGAGGCAAAGCTATGTGTTCGAATGTTGCGGAGATTACGTCGCCGAATCCTCGAAGAAGCTCATTATTCTCGGTATTCTATTCATCCAGGAGCGATAAAGATGTATCATGATATTAAGTTAATTTATTGGTGGGATGGAATGAAGAAAGACATAGCAACATAGCAGAATTTGTAGCCCAATGCCCAAATTGCCAGCAAGTGAAAATCGAACATCAAAAGCCAGGAGGGTTATTGCAAGCAATGGAAATCCCTACTTGGAAATGGGAAGTGACCATAATGGATTTTGTTGTGGGGTTACCCCATTTTCGAGGCAAGTATGATTCCATATGGGTGATTGTGGACAGACTCACGAAAGCAGCTCATTTTCTTCCAATCAGAACCACATACTCAGCAGAAGATTATGCAAGGTTGTACCTTAAGGAGATTGTGAGGCCTCATGGTATTCCGATATCTATTATCACAGATAGAGGAGCGCAATTTACAGCCAAGTTCTGAAAATCTTTCCAAGAAGGTTTGGGTACTCAAGTAAAGCTCAGCACGGCATTTCATCCGCAAACTGATGGGCAAGTCGAGCGTACCATTCAGATCTTGGAGGATATGCTAAGAGCATGTGTTCTAGATTTTGGTGGTAGTTGGGATGACCACTTACCCCTTATTGATTTTGCATATAACAATAGCTACCATTCCAGTATCCAAATGGCTCCGTATGAAGCTTTATATGGAAGGAGGTGTAGATCCCCAATTGGATGGTTTGAAGTAGGAGAAGTGCAGCTAATAGGCCCTGAATTGATTCAACAAGCAGCAGAAAAAGTCAAGGTGATCCGAGATCGATTGTTGACAGCCCAAAGTCGCCAAAAATCTTATACAGACAACCGCCGGCGAGACTTAGAATTTCAAGTTGATGACTGGGTATTTTTGAAGGTGTCGCCAATGAAAGGTGTGATGAGATTTGGCAAGAAAGGAAAATTGAGTCCTCGATATATTGGACCCTATAAGATTATCCGCAAGGTGGGTCAAGTAGCTTATGAATTGGACTTGCCTTTAGAACTTGAATCGGTCCATCCAGTTTTTCATGTCTCAATGCTCCGCAAGTGTGTTGGAGATCCTGCGAGGATTATTCCAGTAGATGATGTTCAAGTGACAGAAAAGCTAGTTTATGAAGAAGTGCCCATTACCATATTAAATAGGCAAGTACGGAGACTTCGAAATAAGGAAGTAACTTCAGTCAAAGTCTTGTGGCGAAATAACAACCGAGAAGAAATGACTTGGGAGGCAGAAGAGAAGATGAAATCCACATACCCGCACTTTATTTCGCCCGAAGGATCCCATGATGAGACATCGAGATTATGAGGTATGTATGTTTTCTTTTTATGCATATAGGTGGCGTGTGGCCAACTTATATTACTATTGTGTTGTGGCCCTGTGAGGCGATGGTATTGTGGGCTGTTGTGATAGGATGGTAGTGCCATATTACAGGGGAAACTCTGGCGAAATTTTCGTAGAATTCCCGAGTGCTTAATATTCGAGGACGAATGTTCCAAAAGGGGGGAAGAATGTTACACCTCGAAAATTTCCCGTTAACGTACAGTGAATAGACTAACGAAGAGCACGACGTATACGATGTTTTGATAAGTAAGAAATAACATTTGATGGCTTAAGGAAGTGTTGGAGAAGAGTTATAATGTCCCTTAAATTGTTAACGAGGTGTTAAATAAGTGTTAAAAAGGTTCCATAAGGATTGGAGATCAAACGAACGACGGAGATCATTTCAGGGAAAAGGGGTTATACGACCGACTTATACGGTCCGTATAAGGGTCCGTATAACACCCAGCAGAGATGATGTTTGCTTAGTGGTGAACCACGACCACTTATACGGGCCGTGCAATGTTATACGGACCGTATAAGTGTCCGTGGAAGTCCCGACGGGCTGAGTTAAGTTCAATTATATAAATGTGATCCCACTTCACTAATTTCATTTCCCACACTTCTTCATCTCTCTCAAGGCTTCTAGAGGGTTCGACACACCTCTTCCATAAGAACTCAAGAGAGATTCAAGATCAACTTCATCAAACCAAGAGAGTTAAGTGTATGAAACACATTAAAGTTCATCCAAGCCAAGAAATTCCGATGGAGGTGAACTAGGGTTTTGGTGCAAGAAGAGTAATTCCACTCAAGGCTTGTTTTTCCATTATCTAAGGTGAGTTTTATGGTATTTCCATGTTGTTTGAGGTATTAAAAAGTTGAAACACTTGGATTGTAGAAGGAAATAGAAAATGGGTCATAAATGTGGGAATAGTGTCATTTTTGAGTAGTAGTTTGGAGTGAATCATGAATATTGATATATTATGATTGTAAGGATGTTATGAATGACATTTAGAACATGGGATAAGCATTATATGCGAGAGAACGTAATAGTGAACTATGACCATGATTATGGAGGAATTAAAGTGAAATTGTGAAATGTGGATAATGTAGATGAATGATGATTGTTGCCTATAATATTGTGAATGTTGTTATGGATGTTTGGGAGTTGATGTGTAATATGAGGAAAGTCGTATAAACAAAGGAAATGTCGCGAATTTTCTCTAGCATTAGTAAGCACGTTCATATAATCGATTAGCTAATGTTGATGCGAATTCTCTTGAAGGTAGAAACGCGAGCATCGAAGGAGAACGATCAAATGATAGAATAGCTAAACGAAAAAGGTATGTGAGGCTAGTCCTTTCTTTCAAAGGCATGAATCTTATAGCATGATTTTTTCTCCTTCTCCATGAATTTCCTACACTCCGGAAAACTAAGAGCCTAGGTTCATGAATAGCTATATGAGATAAAGATAAGAGATACATTATGAGCACGATAATGATGATGATGAGCTTAAGTCTAAAGATTCTAGAGTTTATGATATGATGTTCCTACAAAGCTAATGATGTTAACTATGATCCATTGATGTTGTTTATTGTATACACTCACCTTATATGCTAATTCCTTCAAGGTGAGGCAGAATGCTTATGAATGCTCCATAATGGAATCGGGGGTTCACGACCTTATGTCACCCCGATAAAGTATAGTTGTCTTTGAGTTTCTATGCATGCATTATGATGAGTACATGATGATGATATTACACCGCACCTATATGACCGGGCAGACACCGCTAAGGCAGGCAGCGTATACACCATGTCTAGATGGCATAGGCAGACACCACTAGTGGGCGGCATAAGACGGTACCCCGGACGCGGGAGGCCTGGACGCAGGCTAATGATTATCACACCGTACCCATAAGGTCGGGCAGCTTATACATATATGCATACATGATATGATGATGATTATGAATTAAGCTAGCATGTATTGTTTCTTTTATAATTGACAGTCAGTTACAGGTTGCTTCTTATTTGATGCTTCCTCATTTAATTGATGTATTATTATTGTTGATGCCTTACATACTCGACAATGTTCGTACCGACGTCCGTTTTTCTTTGGACGTTGTGTTCATGCCCACAGTAGACGGGAGGTGATCCGTACTCGTAGGAGCTATTAGCTGACTTGGGAGCACTCCATTGTCCCGGAGGTGCCATTGATTATTCTTTTATGTATATATATGTTTTGGGCATGACGGGGTCCTGTCCCGTCCCTATGTCTAGAACTCTAGTAGAGGCTCGTAGATGCGTATGTGTGGGTAGTATGGTCTCACAGTTTCTCCTCGTATGTATATACATTATTTTGATTTTGATAGCCGAAGGGCTTATGTATATAAAGTAAATATGTTTCAAGTGAAAAAAGAAAAAAGTTTTCCTATGATTTGAGTATAAGATTAATGAATGAATGCTTGATGTAATGGTATGAGCGGTGCTCGGTGGTTAGCCTCGGGTACCCGTCATGGCCCGTAGTCGGGTCGTGACATTATGCCATAATCTGCTGACGTAACCCTGCAACATTTGGAACACACAATCTGCCTCGGTACCTTAGAACTCCATCTCCGAAAATCTCAAAGGGTGACTTCTTTTTCTGTGGGGCTATCTCCCTGTACTGAATCAAGGAAGGATCCTCATACCGGTGTTCCTTAACCTCAGCTACTAAGGATGATGTCACTGTATCCTGAACTGTGATTCTTGCATCGCTTGAGTTTAATAATCGAACTCCTAGTCTAGCTAACTGATGAAGCTCGTGAGCTAACTTCCTTTCCTCTGTTCTCAAGTAAGACAAATCTAACTTTATTTTCTCTGTTTGTAAGTAAGACAAACTACCCATAGATTTGCGGCTAAGGGCATCGGCTACTACATTCGCCTTCCCTGGATGGTATAGAATATCAACATCATAATCCTTCAACAGCTCGAACCATCGCTTCTGATGCAAATTCAACTCTTTCTGCTTAAAGATGTACTGAAGACTCTTATGATCCGTGTAAACATCAACGTGAACCATATAAATAATATCTTAAACCTTAAGTGCATGAATCACTGCAACTAACTCCAAATCATAGGTCGGATAGTTTTTCTAGTGCTTTCTCAGCTGCCTCAAAGCATAAATAATAACTTTATCATGCTGCATCAACACACAACCCAATCCAAATCCCGAGGCATCACAATATCTATTATAACTCTCTGATCCCTCTGGAAGTGTCAAAACTGGCACTGAAGTCAGTATGTTCTTCAACTCCTGAAAAATCCAATCACAAGGGACTATCCACTGGAACTTAGCTGCCTCCTGCTTCAGCCTTGTCAAGGGTGCTAAAAGAGAGGAAAAGCCCTCTACAAATATCCTGTAATATCCTGCCAACCTCAGAAAACTATGAACCTCCATCAGTGTCGTGGGTCTAGGCTAAATCTTCACGGCCTCTGTATTCTGAGTGTCAACCCTGATGCCGTCATCCCATACAATGTGTCTGAGGAAAGCCACAGAATTCAACCAAAACACACATTTAGAGAACTTTACGTACAGATTCTGATTCTGAAGAACTCTGAGCACAGCAAGCAAATGATCTGCATGCTCCGCCTCTTATCAAGAGTGGACTAGAATATCATCGATAAACACAATCATAAACTGATCTAAAAAGGTTCTGAATACTCGATTCATCAAATCCATAAATACTGCTGGTGCATTAGTCAACCCAAAAGACATCACAAGAAACTCAAAGTGACCATATCTGGTCCTGAATGTTGTCTTCGAATTATCTTTCTCTCTGACCCTGACCTGATGATAACCTGATCTCAAGTCTATCTTTGAAAAGCATCTGACACCCTACAATTGATCAAATAAATTGTCAATTCTCAGGAGCGGATACTTGTTCTTTATCGTCACCTTATTCAACTATCTGTAATCTATACACATTCACAACGAGCCATCTTTCTTCCTTACAAATAATATCGATGCTCCCCACGGCGGCGTACTAGGCCTAATAAATACCTTCTCGAGCAAATCTTTCAACTGCTCCTTCAATTCCCTCAACTCAGCAGAGGCCATCCTATAAGGGGGAATAGATATTGGTTGAGCATCTGGTAGCACATCGATAGCAAAGTCAATCTCTCGTTCAGGCAGAATGCCTGGGAGTTCGTCTAGAAATACATCTGGGAATTCATTAACCACTAGAATAGACTGAAGGGCCGGTGGTTCTTCTTCTGCATTTTGGACTCGAACAATATGGTAAATACAACCCTTTGCAATAATCTTCTTTGCCTTGAGATAGGAAATAAACCTACCCCTCGGTGAAGCTGTATTGCCTTTCCACTCCAGACCCGACTCTCCTGGGAACTGAAATTGAACCACCTTTGTTCTGCAATCAATGTTAGCATAACAAGAAGCCAACCAATCAATGCCCATAATAACATCCAAGTCCACCATATCCAACTCAATCAAGTCTGCTACGGTATGACGATTGGAAATTATAACTACATAATTCTTGTATACTCATCTAGCTATCATCGGGTCTCCAACAGGTGTAGATACCTCAAAAGGCCTAATCTTCTCAGGTTTTATCCCAAACTTACCGGCAATAAAAGGAGTGACGTATGATAAAGTAGAACCTGGATCTATTAATGCATACACGTCATGGGAAAAGACTAACAATATACCTGTAATAACATCAGGCGACGACTCTGACTCTAGATCCTGCCGACCAACCAATACATAGATGCGGTTCTGAAGATCGCTCGAGCTAAACACTCCACCTCTACCTCTACCACGGCCGGCTAAAGTCTGAGAACCCTGCCCAGGAGGGTGTACCGATGACGAAGAACCAGTTGCAGGTCCTGTCGGCTGAACTACACCTCCACCACCTCTCGACGAACAATCTCGCATAATATGGCCTGGATGACTGCAGGTATAACACACATCTAAACCCAAACGGCACTGTCCACCGTGCAACTTACCACACTGAGCGCATCGTGGCAGAGATGGCCTCATCTGACCAAAATCACCCCTGAACTGGGAACTGGAAGCCCTGGAGCTCTAGTCTGACCCAGAATAAGTGGGTCGATCAAACGTCGGTCCTGGAAACTGTGAAGGCGAGCTAGCCACTGAATAAGCTGGATGCCTAGGAAACTGTTGTCTATAAGCACCCCTGAACTTACCAAAGAAACCAAAAGATCTAGCCCTTTTACTCTGGCCCCTATCACGCTCTCGATCAGCTCGCTACTGCTGCTTCCGCTCCTCTCAACCCTGAGCATATGCCTGAATACGAGAGATATCCATACCCTCTTGAAGTGAGGCCATCATGCAATCATTAATCAAGTGTGGCCCAAGTCCCATCACAAACCGGTGAACTCGATCCTCCATCTCAGCTACAATCATGGGAGCATACACGCTAGTGAGTTAAAGCGAAGACTATATTCCCGAACACTCATATTCCCCAGGCGTGGATTCAGAAATCTATCAACTCGAGCTCGTCGGGTCTCCGCTGGCAAATAGTGTCGAAGGAAAGGCTCTGTGAACTCCTGCCATACTGCTGGAGGTGCATTAGTCCCAGGAAGCCAACTCTACTGACTCAATGTCAGAAGCATGCATTATCCTCAATGTCCTCTGCATCCAATCAATAAAATTCTGCGAGTCCTCATCTGGCTTTGATCCTGTAAATACTGGAGGGTCCAAATTGATGAAGTCTTGAACCCTGGCACTAACATCCCTATCAGCATAACCGGTACTAGTGCCATGACGCTCCCGCACCTGCAGATAAATACTCTGTAGGTGCGGACCTTCCTGACCTCACACGATCTCGCACCTGCGGACCAAGCCTCGCAAAGGTGGGCCCGCAAGTATGGCTCCATAACCGCAGATGCGGCATACCAGAAACCAGCAAAATTCTGGTTTTTCACCAAGTTCACCCCGAAACCCCAAACTCATCTGAGACTTCTCGTATACAAACCAAATATGCAACCACTCTAAAAACACGCTACAAACTCACCCGTGCCCTCGGAATTCCCAAAAGAGGTCGTCTTGACCTAGTCAACCCCCAAACGCCCAAAACAAGCTTTCCACCCAAAGGACCAAAACACCCCCGAGTGCCTCGAGAACCGAACCAACCACCCTACCAAGTTATAATCGACCTTCCGAACCTAATGGGATCGACCAAATACCCAAAAAGTCTCATTTACCCAAAAGTCAACTATTGATCAACACTTTTTCGCTTATTCAACTTAAAAACTTCTAAATTTCTCAAAGTCAACCAAGACTCGCCCGACTACCTCGTACTTGGTTCCACCCATCCCGGCAAGTCAAATACACTCTAACGAATCTAGGGGAAGGGTCAACAGGGGTAAAAGGACCTAAACGACCAAACGGGTCATTACAAAAAGCCACTGAAAGATTACATCTTATTTGCATTGACAATTCTAATTACGAAAGAAGGCATACAAATGGTTGCTTGAATAGTGGGCAAATAAAATTGCAAATCCAAACCTTCTCCCAATAAAGGGTATCGTGGCTTTAAACTTCTTCGTTGCACTCGTGTAATTTCAAGAATAACAAACTTCTTCCCTGCACTCGTGTTGATAACGTGCTATAAAATAATAAAGTAAGAAGAGGAATATTGTAGAGAAAGAGAGAAGAGAGGAGAATTTTTTGTTTCTCTTGAGGGATAAAAATACAATGAAGAGAACCCTCTATTTATAAGGGAAAAGTAGATTGGTCTCCAAGTCACTAACTCTAACTTTTATCATAAAGATAGACATCCACAATAATAAATAATATTTATAACACAAATAGTATATATGCCAATGTTCATAAATAAATCATTTGGAACATGTACTTATTATTGTGAGCTTAAAATGAAATCCTACTCTTTTGTAATGAATGGAGCTTGTTCCATTCCAGTGGGTGAGGGATGTTTTGTAACCCCTCTACATGTACTTATTATTTCATCAATAAAAAGTACATGTTAACCGAAAAAGGAAAAAAAAAAAAACTCATTATAGATGTTTAATATTTTAAATGGCCGGACGTGTAGATAATTACAAGATATCCGGATAACTATAACTTTCAAAAATATGGATTCTACTACATCTGACAAGGAGTACTAGACGAGTCTTCTTCCTCCTTTCAACTTCAACTTCAATATCTTAGATTTTAGGGTTTGCATTTTCATACATTCACTCTTTACGTTTTCCTTGACACAAACCGTGTCAGTTGCAGATATAAAGTCACAAATGAAATGTCAATTTACAAGATGTGGATTTTCACTTATACTGAATCAATATTTATTGATTTGCTTAGTTTCTTTTGACTGCTTTAAGTTTCATAGTTTAGTTTTCAATTTCTTGATCACCTTGTTCAGTATGCTGTATGCATATGATTACAAGAACGTTCACGATATATGAAATAATTAAGGACAGACTTTTACACTCATTGTTTGTGCAAATTAAATAGATTTAATGCGAAAGTTTTCTAGGTTTAATTTTATGGATTTTAATTTTGCTTTCGGAGTGCCACATAGATGTAAAAATTCTACTACTCTTTTTTTTTCTTTTTCGGAAGACATTTTAAGCAGTTACAAAATGTGACCCATCTTCTCAATGCCTAGTCTCAATAGTTTTGCCCAGATTTGACTTTCATCAAATTAGGGAGTATTATTTATTTATTTTCAGAGCTATAACTTTTCGAAAACAGATCCTCAATGGCAAAAAGGATAAACTACATCAAAAGGTAGTCAAATCAGATATATATATATATATATATATATAGCATTTAAGAATGAGATTCCAAGAACTTTTTGTCCTTGGTTTATTAAAAATGCATCATTGCCCTTATTAACTCGCTGTTTCATAGATAAGCTCTCGTCCTGGAATTTGGTATATGGACGTTGAAAGAATATAAAAGCCATACTAGATCAACAAAGATTCATGCTGACATTATCCCCTTATGTTTCAACCACAACTTATAGATAAAGGACCAGCATATAGTTTAATATATCCTGTTTTTTACAGCACACACTTTTAGTTCCTTAGAAAAATATATGGAATTATATATCAAGCTGAACACAAACAACAATATCTCAATAGGACAATGAGTTCATGAATCTGCCCACACCTTAGGACAATCGGTTGAGTAACATAATATCTTACACTCTGACAATCCATTTTATGCGTCTTAGATTAATTAGCCTCGAAGTTTAACAAAGTAATGAAAACTTTTAGATCTAATGGTTATAAGATGTTAAATGTTGGAATTAAAAAGTTCCTAAATACTATCTAATGGTTATAAGATGTTAAATGTTGGAATTAAAAAGTTCCTAAATACTGCCTCCAGTCCAAGATACTAAAGTAGGAGACAAATTTTATGTGATTAACTTATCCATATAATGGACACTTGTGAACATGCACATAAACGTTTTCCAAAATATGAGTCGGAAGTGTTTAATAAGAATATTTTATCATATGTCCAGATGTTCATTAGAACATGTCATAGTTTGAGTATTTAAATAAAATTTACTGGTAAGTTTAAGAGCTTAAATAGATTGAAAAGGCAAGTAAGACACAAAAATTAAAGAGTTAAATCCTTTTAATTTTTGATAACTTTTACACATCCATATGAGACAACCGTATAACTCCACTGGTAACTTTCTTTGTAGCTACTCTTCAGCTTCCTATGATGATTTTTATAACTAAGTTTTTAAGATCTTGGACAGGGGTTTGTTACACATTCCTAATAGTATGTCTCAGACAATAGACCAACACAATTACCAATGAGTTCCTCGGACATCAAGGGTCTGGTCATCCTCATCTCATAGTCATTTTGTCATTTCTTGGAAAAAAACAATTCTAGTTATTTGGAAAAAAACACACATAAAGATGAATCTCAACTTTTTCAATAATGTCTGAAACTCCACTACTATATGATTCTCTCTCTCTCTCCATGCAATGAAGTATATATGAATTCACATGAGGCTAAAACTTGGTGCTAAGTTTCACATTCTCAAGTCATGAAGTAGATAATATCTCGCTAAGAAATACTTCTTGTTTTGATAACATAGAGACAACAAAAACCAACAGTACTATTTAGTAGTAATAATAATATTAACTTGGGTAAATGGTACTAAGACATAGTCAACACACAATAACATGAAACAAGTACCTCAAGATCTCACTTAGAATATTGTCCTCATTCATAGAGTCAGATCCAGAGTACTTGCCCTTTTTCTTGCATTTTCTGTCGTAGCTTCAATATTACTGTCACCCCCCCAAACTAGGGTGGGATGTGATTCGCACCCGATCCTTACTGCCCGTTGAGTGAACCCTGTTGTAGCATCAATATTAGCATCTTCCATAAACCTTGTAACCCTTGAAGAAGACAATGGTGATGACAATGACAATGATAAGCTACTCCCATTATCATTATCATCATGGTTTATTATCTCTTCATTAATCCTTGGCTTTGCACCTAGACATAAATTCAGATCAAGGTCACAATCTGAAGCTTTCCTTTTTAAAGGAGTCTGCTTTTCTAGATTTATGGTTCTTTCCAAATCTGGAGGAGAAGTATTTCCATTTCCACCAACGGCTCTTGCTTGAGCTTTTGCAACTATATGAAACAACCTAGTGAGCTCATCCCTAGGTTTTCCTCTGGATAATCCAATTTCATCTTTAACTTCATTTGTTTGTAAAGCGGATCTTTCACTGATGAAAGATGGAATCCCTGTACATAAATCTTGATTCAGTGTAGGGTAAAATCCTCCTCTGGTCCTGTTTAGTATACTTTGCCCCACTGTGGTGTTAGGTATCCAATTGCCATGGCAATTCCAAGAAGCATCTTCATACCTTGTAAAAGAGAAATAAAGAAAAAAAAAATTGTTTGCAAGAATAAAGTAGTGTAAAAATTTTGCAACAAATATTAATTTCTGGATATATAAGTTTAAAAGTACAGTAAGTTCAGTGTTAAAAACCGTAAAAATTGAACTAATCATGTTTTAATTTTAGATCTGCCTCTAAAAATATGGATGAGTGAATTAAAGAGAAGGGAAAGCAAGAAAGATGTGAATCATATGCATTACATACCTAAAAGGGGAATTGAGCCTCTGATGGGAAGTAGGGAACACTGGGAATTGGCTCAAATTGAAGATATTTTGATCTTCACCTTCCATAAAACGATTGTGATGATGTGAAATCCCTGTGGGAAAATACATGGAATCATTAAGATTTACTACCAAAAACCTAAATTTTGAAAATAATAAAGAGAAATAACATAAAAGCATCTATACCTTGACCTTGGTCATCCAACTTCTTGCTTCTATACATCTATGAGAAAACAAATCAAAGGGAAAAGAGTTAATCAGAGAAAGGTAAGCAATTATGTTAATTAGCTTTAATTTCTTGGTTGATTGAGATCTTGATTTTGTACCTGCAAATGGCTCTTGACATGAGCAATGTTGAGTCCTTTTATGTTCATCATTTGAAGAACTAGTTTCGGTGTTGCTCCTGCACCAAAAAAGAAGCAAAATAAAGAAGACAAACCATTAAAGAAGGTCAAATACTCTAACCATCGCCGTGAAACTGTGTGGTCATCTTATCTAAAAGCTTAAACTATTGGTCACAATACACAATTAAAGGTTAATTAGCTGATACAAACTAATAAAAAATTGTAGAAACTTACGATCTTGTCCACCAAGTCTTTCTACGGCATGAACAAAACGGAGATGGAGATCAGGAGTCCATCGGAGTCTAGGCATCTTGGATCGAACATAAGGTCTCACACAGGGCTTCTTTTCACTCTCTTCAACTGTACTGTCGCTTGAGCTTCCTCCCTCCTTTAACTTGCTCAAGGCTTTCTCCGCTTCATCCTCAGTTTGTCCAAAATTAGAGCTTGTCTTGGAATTACATCCACTCTCACCACTATCCTCCGACATTTTTACTAAAAGTTTCTCTTGTTAGCTTGATGGAGTAAATATTTTAGCATTTTTGGTGATGAATTCTTGATGATCTAGGGCTTCTTACAAACTGCATAGCTCTAAACTAAGACATGAACCTTAAGAAGTGAAATATTCCATAGACTGAGGTTGGAAAAGTAAAATGAAAGTTACAGTTCTACGTAGAACAAATGGAAAAATCAAACCCTAGACTTGTCAAATAATTAAGATGGAAGACCCTTCTCTCTCTCTCTCTCTATCTCTCTCTCTCTTTCTCTAAGCAATTATTTATCTAACTCCTAATTAATTAATTAATATGTATCCATGTATGCATGATGATTTCATGGATGGTGCACATGATAACACTATAAATCTTGAGACTAATTAATTGCGTGAAGGAAGAAAAAGATATTACATCATGTGAGGCCAGCTCTACGTTGTATAGGCATCTATAGAAAAGCAGCTTGTCACGAAAAATGCCCACGATTTTTAAAAATAAATGGAAGAAAAGGTTACTTTTTTTCTTAAAAACTAACATATAATACTCCATTTATCCTAATTTTAGTTATGTGATATTCTCTGTGTTTTGAGACGAAATGAAATGTTGACATCATTTCAATAATAACTTCATTTAAAACTGATGTTATCTCTATCAAATTAATTTTTGAATATTTTTAATACTTTTTCACACTACCACTAATATAATATATATGTCAAACTAACCCCTATATATATATATATATATATATCATCACACACTTCGACAGATATTTTGTTGTAGGAGTTATTATTTTTGCATCTTAGAAGTACAAGGTTTCATTTGCCCCATTAACTTTCTCCTATGTCAAGCCTCCCACCCTTATATAGAATTTTCCAAAAATTAAAAGTTCTAACAAAGCTTATTAATGGTATGAAAAATATTATCATACTTAGTGGCAAAAGCTATGTATTTGACAAGGGTCTAGTTGAATCCCCGTCAATGAAAAATTGTGCTTGATGAATTTCATATATATATATATAAAGAATACTTTTTTCGAATTTCATTATTAGAATTTTGAACTTTGCCACTGCTCATACCCTCTTACAATTACAATGAATACGTTTAATGATCATATATATATATATATGAACTTATTCCTAAATACAAGAGTAAATCCCACTTTACTCCCCTAACATTTAAGGGTTGGGAAACAATATCCACTCTAAATATTGAATGGGAACGATAACCCTCTTATGAAACATTTTATGGTGAGGATTTTCCTTATTTGAATAAAGATCTTTTTTCTTTTTCTTTCTAGAATTAAAATGCGAAAATATATAATTTTATTATTGCTCATTCACCTATTCTGTTGAAATAATGTGCTTGTAGAATATAACAGCTATTTGCAATAATCCATCAATAAATTTTTAGCTATGTGGCATTCGTTTTACCTGCATGCGCATTAAACTTTGGGGTTCTAATTGCACATTAGTAGTTTACCTAATTTCCACTCTGACATTACCTTTATTTATGAATTATCTCATTCACCTCTTCCATTGTTCTATTGAACACCAAAAAATCAAAATCAAGGCAAAAAAGAACTCTTTAGAGACTTTTCTTGATTAGCTGAAGCTTGTGTGTTTCTTCCCGTTTTGATGAGTTTAAGGTAAGAGTCAATTTTACTCTACCCCTTAATATTTAAGGGTTGAGAAACAATACCTCCTCCATATGTTGAATGGGAACGATAACCCCGTTATACGATATTATTCGGCAAGCCTTTTCATTTTTTGAATAAATATAGTTTCTAGATCTAAAATACAAAAATATATAACTCTTATTTATTAGATTTAATTATACATTTACATAAAATAGGCACTCAAATAAGATGGCGATTGATTTCATATAACCAAGCATTTCGTTCATATTTTCAAAGAATTGCTTATATAAACATATAATTAGAAAAAAGTTTCATATAGGATAAAAATTGGACTGATTTTTCAAAAAAAAAAATTATTTGCTTGGCTCATCTAAGTGTTTTGAAAAAATAAAAAAAAAATATATATATATATATATATATATATATATGCCTAAATAATTGATTAATGTGAAAATTGTTGTGAAACATATCTTAGCGGATGGAATTGCTATTATACAAAATATTTATAGATGACCCAAAGGTAATGTCAAAGTAGGAAATTAGGTAGACTATTGATGTGCAATTAGAATCCCAAAATTTAATGCGCATGCAGTAAAACGGATGCCACAGAGATAAAAATTTATTGACAGATTATTGCAAGTAGCTGTTATATCCTTAAAAAAATACATTATTTTCAACGGAATAGGTGAATGGGACAATAATAAAATTATATATTTTTGTATTTAATTCTAGAAAGAAAAAAAAAAGATCTTTATTCAAATAAGAATACTCACCGGAAAATATTGCATAAGGGGGTTATCGTTCCCATTCAATATTTGGAGGGGGTATTGTTTCCCAACCCTTAAATGTTAGGGGGGTAAAGTGGGATTGACTCTAAAAACAACAATAAAAAAGAAATAAATAAACACAGAAATAAAGAAGTTAGTTCCATACCTTCATGTAGAAGTTAGTTCCATATATACCTTCATGTATACTTTGCTCTAGTTGACTGGTATGTTTTAATACCTATGGTTTAAGCTTTTATAAGATTGAAATTGGTTAAATACAGGAAAATAATAAATATGCTGATTCCTTTTGTTTTTTCCGATAGATTTCCTTCCTTATTTTTCCTGCCTTTCAAGAAAAAAAAGAGAATATTACTGGAGAGCAAGATACAGGTAAATACTAAATATGCTGATCTCTATTGTATTTTTCATTAGAATTCCTTCCTTATTTTTCCTGCATTTCAAGAAGAAAAAAAAATATTGCCACTTTACTGCATGTCAAAAATCCTTCAAAAAAATATTTCTAGTATCAAAAATTGTGTGGACTACTTCAAAGTTCAAACCTTCAACGTCATTGAAAAACATACCTATTCCTACAAGTTTTCAACGGCAGTACGAAGGCCAACAAAACAAACATAAAATAGTCTTTATTTATTGACTGAGTCTCGATAAGTCAAAAATACATTTTAGTTAATCATGTTTCATAAAAATGAGTCTTGGGACCACCATGAATGAAGATTAAAGAAATTATCCCATTTTTTATACCATCAATATCAAAAGATTCCAATATAAATTTAGAAGCTTATATCGGTTTTCTAAATTTCCCTGCTCTTTCACATTGGAAAGAAGGAATTTTCGGTTCTTCAATTTGTCCCATTTGATTTATTCAATTTATTTTAATTCTTGAGCGACTTCATTGTCCTTCCACTTGACAAACTAGTTTCTTATCAAACATGGCCCATCATTAATCTAACAGATATAACGTGATGTACCAAATTATATCTCCACCATTTCGGCCCTCCTCTGATAAAAAAAATTGATTTTGACTAGCTACATGTTCTAGGTAAACCGTCATTTCGCAACTATACGAATAAATTAACTGCTATGTAATGGCATAAAGAAAAGTATTTCATGAGTAATTTTCTCTTTTTTTAACAACTTAAACGTTTACATGAGATGGTCATCTACTTCAATAAAATATCAGAACGCGCAAGCAAAGGCTCTAGGTTTTAGTCACATCATCACTCATTATCAAAACGAACTCTAACATGCTTACCACCGCCACGCATTATTACAAAGAACTTATACGTGCTTGGCCTTTTAAAACGAAGCAGGCCTCACGTGAGGGAGCATGTTTAAGTAAATCAATAAAAGTGTGATTTCTCTAACATCATGTAATTTTAGATGAGTTTTGTTCACATATTTCAACAAGGAGAATTAATTAAAGAGTATTTGGACTACAATGTTGAGTCAAGTGAACACAAAACAAACAAATGCAAATAGTGGTGAGTAAAGAAATAATTATTCGCACCCGATATTTAAATCAAACTTATGAATGAATGAGATAGGTCTTTCACATGATCTTTTATTGATTAACCACTTTTAACTCAATTTATCACTATATTAATATAGTTGTAGACACCCACATTTCACCGGATTTAAAATAGGAAGACAAGTTTAAGATGGGACCAAATATGCCCTTCATCTCTTCTGTCGCAAATTAGATCTACAAAAGCTGGAGTCACAAAACCGCAAAGATGGAAGCTCCATTTTTATGGGTACTTCAAGTTTTGTCTTTGAGTTTTATCAAGCTTATATTCGGACAAGCCTTGAAGTAGGGGGCGTTAGTAGACATAAAAATTTATCCGATTTAAGTCGCGCCTTTAAAAGACAATTCCAATGTCCGCTAGAGTTTCTTAGAGGCTACTTTACCCTAAACTCTTGCTCACGCCTATATAAAGGGTACATATTGCCTTGAAAAGGCATCGTGAATATCCCATAAAATTCATGGTTTCACAAAGTGATCAAGGCATCAAATTCTGTCTTTCTCAAAGCAAAAGTCATATCTTGAAGCGATCTTCCTCAAGATCAATTCAAAATATCAAAGTATTGCCCGACATTCTTGGCGATCAAATACATCGCAAGGAGGTCCAAATCATCCTACATTCAAGATATACACTACTAACGGCCCTCGAATCATAGAAAAATTTAGAAGAGAAAAATCAAAGTAATACATACAGATTTGTAATAACAACGTTGATAAATGAAATCACTCTTTTTACTTATTTTGTGATTGCAGTTTATTTTCCATACTTACAAAAATTTATGGCAAACAATAGTTTAGTATAAATATCGGATATTCATATATTTTTCTCGATTGTGCTGACACATAAGTGTATGATGCCTTGCTGTATGTGATGTTGATCTCTATAACTCTTCAGAAAGGAAAAGGATGAATTTGTTTTTGCATTTCCTTTGCGTCGGGAATCACGGGCTTTGTTCCTACCTAGTCTTGGGACCTACCCACCTTTGCTTACCTATATTATAAGGTATTAGTATGCATATATACATGGCTTAATTCTTGAAAACATAGTTATATTATATATACTTAATTTGGGGTATTGAAGCATGAAAGAATAAAATCAGTGTCGTTGGTGGTTTAATTAGTTGGAAAACATGAAATGACTCAGCAAAGACCTAATATAGACATCATTATGCATTAGGCTTGATTAAGTTGAATCTCAAAAACTAAAGATCAAGGGAATACTCAATTGTTTAAAAGGAACATAAATGCTAGTCGGATATGTACAAATAGGAAGAGAGATTAATAGTCTCTATAGTTGAATGAAAACATATGTGAACTCATTAGCTTAAGGAAAACCAATGTGAACAAAAGGTTAATATAAAAAAGAATCAAAAATCATGATTTGTCAAACTTAGGAAGGGTGCAACTTCCGGGATTCTTCAATAAAAATGAATTTAAAGAAAAATAGAATTGTTTGAAATGTTCTTTTTATTTATTTTTCTTGTAATTTAATTTCAATACGATAATGTCAAATTAGGCATTGGCCTAACTCACACCCCCAAAAACACCTCACGCCCAACATCGGAAACAACGAATTGGGTGGGTCTGGCTTTGATACCATGTCAAATCAGGTATTGAGCCTAACCCATACACCAAAAGCTAACTCATGAGCAAATTATTTTCCAAGTCCATATAAGGAGACCATGTACCCTTTAACCCATCAAAGTGGGACTCTTAACAATAAGCATATACTTCTTACTTTTTTAAGGATGAAACTGAAACAAATGCACATCCAAAAGTCATCAAATTTCAGCAATTCTTGGAACATTTGTGCATAACAAACAACCAAAAGAAAAAAGAACTTAATGATCGAAAACTTTTTGCACTCTCCCCACGTGTGTTGGCAAGGCATTTTGGAGCTGTGATTGGAGCTTTGGAAGAAAAAGGTGCATAAAGTATTATAGTTACATGTTTAATTTTCATCTTCTTCTTCATCTTTAACAGCTATTACGTGGTATATTGTGTTCATTATCACGGGCTTCTTGAGTCTAGTAATGATAAAATGGCTGGCCCTAATTAATTGATTCCTTTTAACTAAAAATCATTATAAATAAATGAAAATTTGTTATCCATATGTGACTTGTGGTGCCACAAAGAAGTCACTCTTTAATTTGTTGCGAAGACTATCAAGTATCAACTACTTCATTTTTGTTTTAGGTTTTTTATATTGGAGAAATTGGTGGGGATGCAATAGAAAGTTTGGTCTATGAACTACTATAGATATACTGCATGAAAAGTTATGAATATGTAGTTGTATAATAAATGAAAGAAGAAATTCGATCGCGAGTTGAACTGCTGTTCAGTTAAAGATTCTTTACGTACATTTGTGTGTACCTTGATTTATTTGATTATAACTATCTTTAAAAAATTAGAGAAGGGAAAAAAAAAACTTTGAATAACTAAACGTGAAGTCTAATGTAGTTTCAAAAAGAGCCCTTATTCAATTAATTCGAATTTTTCCATTTTTGTTTAAGAAACCAGGAATATTAATATGGAGAAACTAAAATCGATTTGTTGAAAGGAAAGGAATTATGACAATATCAAGTTATTTAAATGATCAAAAATCAAAATTAACCAAATCGTTAAAATTATTGGAAAAGATTTACAAAGTTTAGAAAGCCTAAAATGTCATATGGGTAGTATTCCATCTTTTCTGTTAAAAACTCCAAAGTGGCTAAAAGTATTAATTATAATTAACGTTCAATATCTTGATACAAATAGGTGAAACACAAATAGTAGTTCCTTACGAATTACCCCTCCTAGGTTTCCCATAGGGGTACTTAAACCCTCCCCCCCCCCCCCCCACACCTTTAAAAATATTTATATAATCCTCTCAAAATTACGGATTAAATTAGCATTTTCTTCTAAACTAACACAGCCAGGAAAAAACAACGGTATCCTTCTTTTAAATAATGTTCTTGTTTCTTATTTTCATTTTCTACAGTCATTTTTTGATATCTAAGTTAATTATTAATGGCTCATTTGGATATATAGAAAAAGTTTCACTTAATTGTATAACTTTAAAAATAGTATTCGCAGATTCGAAAGCTAAGGTTAAGGTGATTATGTGTTGCAAACATAAACGTGATGGGGGTAATCCCTAATTCGGAAAAGGCTCAAATATGCCATCCAACTATCGGAAATGGCTCATTTATGCCACTCGTCAATAGTTTGGCTCATTTATGCCATCGAACTATAGGAAATAGCTCATTTATGCCATCGAACTATAGGAAATGGCTCATTTATGCCACTTACCAATAGTTTGACTCATTTATGTCATCGCCCGTTACCAAAATGACTCATCCATGTCATTTTTCATTAATGTCGGTTTTATAATATCAGATATGACACGTGGCCTCCAAATAGAGGTCTACGTCGTTTAATTAAACCAGTCTAATTTTAAATACCAAATTAATAAAAAATCCGACCCATACACCTTACCCACCCACAACCATAATCTAGTTGGAGGCCACGTGTCATATCTGGTATTATAAAACCGGTGCTAATGAAAAATGGCATGGATGAGTCATTTTGGTAACAGGCGATGGCATAAATGAGTCAAACTATTGATGAGTGGCATAAATGAGTCATTTCCTATAGTTCGATGGCATAAATGAGCCAAACTATTGACGAGTGACATAAATGAGCCATTTCTGATAGTTGGATGACATATTTGAGCCTTTTCCGAGACTCCATGAATTAATATCTTATTGGTAAAAGTAGTGATCTTGTTCTGAAAATATTCACTGCAGAACACCATCCAGTGAAGTCAACCCCTAAAACAAGTTTTGTTTTCTTTTCCATTACGCTAATTTTTAATAACATAAATATATGTAATTGTATATATTAGATGTATATATAATTGGCGCTGTTATATAAATAAGTTACATAGGAATATGTGTGCCTATTAATGCGGATCTAGCATTCTTTGAGAATGAGCATGTCTGTCGTCTTATGCTTCTTATTTTAATATTATTACTAATCCAATTATTCTAATGATCATCATACATGATGCATGTCGTCTTCTAACATGTTGCGAATGCATGTTGGATATCTCAAACCAGAAAATCGAACAAACGTAATTTTGACATTAGACGTGTCCAAAGATAATTATATTTTTACGTAAATAAGTTACGCATATGAAATATTTTGTATCAATCTAAAGTGTACATGGCTATTACATATACCCTACGAGACATTTTTTAATAATTATTATTATTAAAAATACTTATTTATTTATTTTAGAGTTTTATTATTGATTAGCAAAATACTTCACAGTTCACACCATAATTGTCCTACTATTACTGTTGTTTAAAATTGTCTTCCATCATAGTTTAGAGCTTCGCTAGGATCACGACAACTGCAAACAATTTGCTAATCACAAGGATATAAATTATAAATATCCCCTAAAAAATAATCGAGAATAAAATTAATAAATTTTGTACATTAATAGATATTTTTTTACCATTTTCCCTTGATGATACTATCCATAAAAAACTATATTATGACGCGCAATTATCTCAATAAAATTTTAGTTGTGTTTAGTAGTACTGAAACAGTTGTTACACCATGCTGATTGAGAATTCAACCTTTTTCCATTCAACAAAAAACATATATATTTTATAAAACAAAATATCAATAGCTGATGGAATCTGTTAGATAGACCTAAAGCTGAGTACCAACAAATTTCCTTCAAATTTCAATTGCTTACCGTCCGACTCTATCCTTTGACTGCATGCATCTGGGTTCAGTCTATGTTTTAGTTATAAAGTTTTTCTAATTGAATTCTTTTTTTTTATATAGTAATTTATTTTGTGGTTGCTACTAGGTACTAGTTATATTTCTATTCGTAATTAGTCTTTTTTTTTCTCCTTCCTTCAATGTTTCATTTTTTCCGTTTGATGTGTTATCAATTAGTAATTGAAATTCTTGAAGGAAAATTAAGCGCCGGTATAAACCTTCAAATATTGATAAATTCTTATTCTGATTCATTTGATATTTGATTAAGTATATTTAGTTTTGAATTAATTAAAATATACACTTCTGATTCATCTGCTTGTAATCAATTTTCACAATTATCTGCTACACCACGTCTTATATTAAGTTTTTACGATTAATTTATATTTGAAGATAATTTAATTTTAAAAATAATTAATTGTAACATATTTCCTACATAAAGAATATAGAAAAACTCATTTTAATTAGCTATAGATTAAATCTTCTTAGTCTTATATGTTTCAAGGACCAAAATCATAATTCATAATTGATGGATCAACAGCAACAATAACAACATACTCAGTGTAATCCCACAAAGTGGGGTCTAAGGAGGGTAGAGTGTACGCAAACCTTACCCCAACCTTGGAAGGTAGAGAGACCGTTTAAGATAGACCCTCGGCTCAAAGAAAAAATAATTCAAAGCAGTTTGGAAAAAAGATAAAGCAATATCAAAGCTGGGTCAATAAAAAGAAAAGGAACAATAGCTATAATAAAATATATGCTAAGTTAAGAACAAAAAGCAATAGTCAGTAACATAAATCGACGGAGAAGGAACTACATAAGAAATACTACGGCTAGTAATAAGGGAGGATAAGCAGGTCAACGCTCTACTACCTACTAACCTTTTGCTCTAATCTGTGTCTTCCACACCTTCTTATCTAAGATCATGTCTCCGTAAGCTTTGTCATGTCCCATTCTTAAAATTGAAAAGTTTGCATTCAATAAAATAGCTTATATTTTAAAAACGAAAATAAATATGTATATCTCTGTTAGTAATTTTCTTTTTCTTTTCCTTTTTCCTTCCTTCATCTCTTATCTTTTCAGTTTGGCTCTTTTCCTTTCTATTACAAAATCTTTGAGATAAGTGCAGTCTTCAAAAACATGTCCATTAACAAAATGTCAAAAGTTGACAAATCCGAACTTCTAGAGGCATTGTCAAAAAATTATTTAGTTGCATCACTTAGGACAAAATTAACAGACAATTCCCACTTTATGTTTGTCTTCATTTGCCCCAGTCGCAGCTCCTTTTTCTAGTCTATGTACTGCCCTTTTCCAAATTTTTCTTCTCTTTTCTACCCCCTGGAGAAAGGAAAAAGAAAGTAGTCTTGTCAACAGAACTTTTGATTAAGAAAGAAAACGAAGGATCATTGCATGCATTAATTGTATTAACAGTAATAAAAATATTTTCATAATCAATCATAAATAATGTAGATTTTCATAATAAACATTAATTGATAGTAGCATTGTCAAAATGCAATTAACATGATATAACAATTTGCTAAGATTCACTGATAATATTAAAAAAAAAAAAAAAAAAAAAAAATTCCCTTTGTCTCAATTTATGTGATACACTTTACTTTTTAGTCTGTCACAAAAAAAATAATACATTTCCTTATTTGACAATAATTTAACTTTAAACTTTATCGTTCACGCTTAACGAGATGATCTATAACCACACAAATATATTTGACTTATTTTAGACCACAAGATTAAAAAATCTTCCTTTATTTCTTAACATTCGTGTCCAGTCAAACTATATCACATAAATTGGGACGCAGGGAGTATACTATAAATGAATGTAACTTAAATTCAAATTTAGTGAGCTATCACTAAATTTTCAAGTTGGAGATCTGAGAGGAGTAATTACGAAAAATCTCTCCTTTTCGCAGACTATTTAATTTGTTTATAAGATGAATACTCATAAAACGTTTGTAGTTAAAGGAAAATTAATTATGTTTAGAAATAAGAATACACTAGTATATTCACGTCAAAGGCATATATGTGTCTCATTCTCATGCATTTTTGTGGTGCCGACACCTACTCAATACGTAAGTCGTCTCACCTTTAATTTTCTATGATATGTATGTATTATCATTTTTAATATGTTCTTTATTGACAGAATTCATACTTTATCTTGCAAAATTTATCGATTCTTTTTGTGATACAACTTAGGTTTTTTAAAAAAAAAAAAAAATTCTTTTACCTCTCCGTCAAAAAACTTTTTTTTACCTCTCCCTCAGGAACTTTCTCTTTTTGCTTCCTTTGTGACTCGAACTCACAATCTTCCGGCTAGAGGTGGAAGGTGTTTAGTTACCATCTGGACAACCCCCTCTTGTCTGATACAACTTAGGTATTATAATTCGCATGACATTTTTTCTCTAAAATCACGTTTATGATACAACCAGAGCATGATTATCACATGCCATATTATAGTAAATTGAACATATGTGAATATTGTAAAAGGAAAATATTCCAGAGTGTTATCCAAATTCAGTAAAATAAGAAGAGGCTATTATTGATAAAATTCTCAAAAACAAACACTAGGTGAAGGGTATTTGCGCAGGGGCGGATTTAGAGGGTGGGGGTGTTCACCTGAATATCCTTGGCAAAAAATTACATTGTAAATATGATTTCTGTGTTTATATACATATATTAACTTTTGAATACCCTTAGCTCAAGTAGTCCAGGGTGTTCAAAATTATCTCTAGTGTCCTATGTTCGATTCTCAGGGATTATATTTAGATTTTATTGTTTTTCAGAACACCCCGAGTAAAAATCCATTCAAAGATTCCATTACTGAAAAATGCAGGGTTCCAGTTTAGTTCTCTAAGTTACGTAAGTATACTTTTCATACGATAATAACGAAGGAAAAAAATTACACTATCAGATCACCTTAAATATTAGTAATTATCAGTAACCATCAATACATGATAGCATTGTTGAGTTTATATTTTAATGATTAACAAATAATGTAATGATTATGATTTGGCTGACTACTGGTTGAAAAACATAGTCCTTCGCGTGGTTCCTTTAATAGACCTGATGCATAATCGCAGTTAGATTAGGAGTCATCCTCGAGCACAAGTATTTCACTATATAATAAGTGACTTAATTAATAGCCGCCTAAAGGGAAAAAAGATTCTAGAAGATCTTGAATGTTAATAAAGAGTCCAGTGTTATAAGAAAGTAGAATCCGGCTAGGAGCATGTTTAATGAAAGCTGTGATTTTCAATAAGCTTCTTTTATTCTCTAGGAATAGAAGATATTAATTGATTATGTTTATCCAGTAAACTCTACTGGTAATGCTAGTATGTATTTTGTATTAGTTCGTTTTTATGCAGATTCGCACACTTACAATTGAGAGAATTTTTTAAACCAAGAAGCAATCCTGAACCCTAGAGAGATCAAACTGAAGAACCAAATTCGTGATTGGAAGACTTTCATTCAGTTCTACAATTAGTCTAGTATTTTGCGGTATACAGGTGGTTTGAGTTTTATCCTAATTTGCTTATTGAAGAAACATTTTTGTTAGGTCCTTTTTCATATAATCTTTTTTGCTTTTAGCCTAAGAATCAGCTTAGAGAAGTTGCCACAGTCGGGTGATTGTAGGTGTTGAAGGAGCTAAAGGAAGTCTCTTATGTTATATTTGTGCTGTTTTATGTGTAGTAGTTCATGAAAGATTAAGATCAAGATGAAGAAGAAGAAGAAGAAGAAGGTTAGAAGCTTGGAGAAGAAGAAACATTCATACACAAAGTAGAGAGAGAAATATCATGTTTATTGATCTTACTTCATTGATTTCACAAGTGGTACAATACATGTATATATATTCACAATCTAACTAATCATAACTAGCTAATTAATCACCTAGCTAATTGATCATTTACTTGCTAATGTACACGGCTTAACTAACATTTGAATAGTTAGTTACTAGTTTCAGTATGGACAATTTAGTCCCTAAGTTTGTATATTTTGTGCTCCAACACTCCCCCTCAAACTAGGTATGGGATATTGCAAAGATGTTGATCATACCTAGTTTGTTGCACAAGTAGTAATGCTGTAACTTTGTCAAACCTTTTGTTAATATGTCTGCTGGCTGTTCATGAGTGGAGATGTATTGTGTGTTCACTATTCCTTGCATAATTTTCTCTCTTATGAAGTGACAATCAAACTCAATATGCTTAGTTCTTTCATGGTACACTAGATTGGCAGCAATTTGAATTGCAACCTTACTGTCACTGTGAAGTGTTACAGGTTTCTTTTGATCAACGCCAAACTCTTTTAATAAGCCAAGTAACCAGATAATCTCAGACACTGTAGCAGCAATGCTTCTATATTCTGATTCTGCAGAGCTTCTGGACACAGTAGTTTGTTTCTTTGATTTCCATGTTATTACATAATCTCCTAGTTTAACAAGGTAGCCTGTTACTGACCTTCTAGATATAGGACAAGATGCCCAATCAGCATCACTATATGCAATTAAGTCTAGATTCTTAGTACTTGAGAGGAGAATACCTTGTCCAGGTTGATTCTTTAAGTATTTCACAATTCTGATGGTTGAATCCATGTGTGACTGCTTAGGTTCTTGTAGAAATTGGCTTATTGTCTGAACACTATAGGATATATCTGGTCTGGTCATAGTAAGATATAATAGTTTTGCCAATAATTCTTTGATACAGTCCTTGATCGGCCTGTGTATCTTGAGACATATGATTTATATGTTTCCCAGTCTTGGCTTGATTCTCATTATCTGTCTGGTTTTGCTTCTCTAGATACTCATCATATTCTTTGTTTGTAAGTTTGATGTTAGTATCCATAGGTGTAATAGATGGCTTTGCTGCTGTTAATCCAGTTTCAAAGAATCAACTCTAGTACATATTTCCTATGATGCATTAAAATGCCACTATTAGATCTGGCAAATTCAATGCCTAGAAAGAACCTTAGTTCACCAAGATCCTTGATCTTGAATGCTTTCTGCAAATTCTCTTTGGTTTCCTTGATTAATTGTAGGCTACTACCAGTTATTAACATGTCATCTACATAGACTAATACAATAATAATTCCTCTGTCTAACCTTTTTATAAATAATGAGTGATCAAACTGACTTTGCTGAAACTTATATTTCATTAGTGCCTCAGTAAGCTTTGTGCTCCATTGTCTTGGAGCTTGTTTTAATCCATACAAGGACTTCAAGAGTCTGCATACTTTCATCTCCCCCTGCCTCTTGAATCCTTGGGGTAATTCCATATAGATTTCATCATGTAGATCACCTTGTAAGAATGCATTATATACATCCATTTGGTGCACATGCCATCCTTTCATTGCTACTATTGATAAAACTATCCTAACTGTCTTTATTTTTACACTGGACAAAATGTCTCTGATAGTCAATGCCCTTTTTTTGGTTGTAACCTTTTGCCGCTAGTCTGGCTTTAAATCTTTCAATATCTCCATTAGCTTTATACTTAATTTTGTAAATCTACTTACATCCTATAGGCACTTTACCTTTGTGGTAGTTTGACTGTCTCCCATGTACCATTACTTTCTAGAGCATCTATCTCATTTTTCATTGCTTCTATCCACTTTGGATCCTGCATAGCTTCTTTGTAAGTTCTTGGCTCAATATCATTAGTAGTTTTGACAATGTATGCTCTATATTCAGCAGATAGTTTGCCATAAGTGTTGTGATCAGATAATGGATAGTTACACTGTGTGCTTAAGGACACAAAATTCTTTATCCACACAGGTTGTGTTTTGTGTCTAGTAGATTTTCTATCAGTATTACTAATAGCTATAGGCTGGTGTGTGAACTCTACTGTCTGCATATTAGTGGATAATATAGTATTATTCTCATGTAGTGACACAGGATCAGATGTCAATACTTGTTCATGTTCAACTTGCACAAAGTTCTCCACTTGTGAGTCTCTTGTAGCTATACTATCAGACACTATAGGTGTATTTTCCATGTTGTCTGCATGAGGGAACTGTATACTAGCTTGATCCTCATATTCATGCATGTACATATCAGTACTACTAGGAGGAAACAGTTTACTACTCTTGATGTTGTATGTCTCAAAAGGAAAGATAACTTCCTTAAATTGTACATCTCTACTAAAAAATATTGATTTCCCATGAAGATCATATAAGATGTATCCTTTTTGAGTAGTTGAATATCCCATTATGGTAGCTACTCTGGACCTAGACATAAGCTTGTCATTTTCCTGCACATTTTTTGCAAATGCCAAGCATCCTATCACTCTGAGATGATTCACCATAGGCTGCTTATTATACATTAGCTACGCAGATTTTCCTTGTAGTACCCTACTAGGCATCCTGTTGATTAAGTATACTGCAGCCTGCACATACAGACCCCAGAATCTACCAGGAATCTTTCCTTGAAATCTTAAAGCTCTAGTCATTTCTAATATGTGTTTATGTTTCCTTTAAGCCACTCCATTTTGTTGAGGAGTATAGTGGCAACTGGTTTGTTGTATAATTCCCATATTCTAAAACAATGTAGCGCACACACACTGTTTACAAATTATGTATCATTATCTGATCTAAACATTTAATAACAGTGCCAAATTGTGTCTGCACAAAGTTCACAAAGTATTTTAAGACTACACATACATCAGATTTCAATTTTAGCAAAAATAACCATGTCATTCTAGAGAAATCATCCACCACAATAAGGAAATATCTGTTACCATCATAAGTTGGATACTTGTATGGGCCCCATCATCTAAATGTACTAATTGAAATACAGCAGTAGTCTTAATAGAACTAGTAGGAAATTTTAATCTAGCCTATTTTGCACAAGGACAAACAATGCATGTATCTAGCTGTTTAGTAATAGAATCAATACTAACTTTGCACATCTTATTTAAGGGAACTGCAAACATATGTCCCATTCTTTTGTGCCATAGAATAATGTTGTTTGCCTCACTGAGCATATGATTGTTTACAGCTGCACTTCCAGCTGTTAATGCTACCTTTTTCCCTTGATTTAAAGACTGGTTCACCAGAATTTATAGACCATTTTCAAATTTACCAATCTCCCTCACCTTCCCAGTGAAGAGATCCTGGAAAACATAAAAAAGAGGAAAGAAGTTTACTGAACAGTTCAGTTCTCTAGTTATCTGAGATACTTACATTAAGTTAAACTGGAACTGTGGAATATGAAATACATTTTGTATGACACTTCTGTCTGGGATAGTACTAGCTCCAGTGTGTATCACTAGTGATTCATCTCCATTAGGAATAAACACCTTTTTTGGTTCATCTATCTGTGTTATAGTATTAACATCAAGTAATATTTTGTCTGCCACCATGTGATTTGTAGCACCAGTATCAATTATCCATTCTCTTAGAATTTTACAACTCATTAGAGCTTTATTTATGTCTTAATATTTCAGTAATGCTTTGCATATACTTGATGCCTCATGCATCTGTTTGACATTCATGATATGTGATATGTTTGAGTTAGAACTCATACCTTCTACAGCTGACAATGCTGTATCATTTTCACCTTTGTTCTTCAGAAGATGCACTATCTGCTCATACTGAGTCTTTGAGAAGCCATATGTGTCACGACCCAGCCCCGTGGGCCGCGACTGGCGCCCTAGTTGGACACCCAAACGGACTTTCATATCATATCATCATAATTTATCCAGCCGATATTACATTCACAATTTCAAGCAGGAGTGAAAACAATGCTATCTTAAGCGGTCACGCGTACAAAAATGTCATATCAAAGTCAGATGGGCGGCGGAATGTACATCGCCAAACATATATACACATATATAGACATATGGGCCGTTATGGCCACCGCAACAAACGGGACCGCAATAAGATGCAAATCATATACAAAGCAAACACACATAGGACCCTCGACCCACATATATGACTACATGTGCCCTACGAGACTCATAACAAAGACATATGACGGACAGGGCCCCGCCGTACCCGATAGTCCAAATATACGTAATATATACATGGCAAAGCATATATACCAAAAGATGGGCTCGATCAAAAGGAGCAATCCAAGATAGCAGTGGTGTGTAGCCTACACCGGCGGATCACCGAACGTATATCCGCACCGCGGGCACGAAACGTTTGAAGAAAGGGGGGCCGCACGAAGGAGGTACCGAGTATATAAAGCATAGAGCTGTAAATCCAAACCGCAAGTGAAATCGTAGTACAGAGAGAAAATACCAAATCAAGTATCAAAACTCGTACTAAAACATATGTATATAATACAAATCAAAATCATGCATAACGCTCGGAATGTGGCCACCACCCGACGCCGGTGCCACAACACAAAGATACCCAGAAGGTTTCAAATCTCCGTACAACTCCGAACATAACACATCATCACACACACATCATATCATAAGCCATATCACAAAGATAACTCCATATACGAATTTGGCGAGGTCTCGAAAACCGCAACACAAAAGATACTACCGAATTTATCATAAGGCGCACGATCGACAAAGCCGCCCGGATCCGGCGAACGATATCATAATAACATGCACGAGCAGAGTAGTGAGAGACTAATGCAATTCACAAGTAAAAACATTCGTAAAGACGTAGCATAGACATATGGCGACAATTTAGGCAAAGTATGTTTAAGTAATTGAGCAATATGGAATACATCTCACAAAAGTATTTCTACAATCGGATTCATAGTTCAAATGCATATTAGAACGTACTCGAGTCATTAGAACATCAATCTTTGATAACTATAATCATACGCTAAAGTTTCTTTTAGCGTCATGCCAAATAAGTCGAATGGACACTCTGGAGGGTCTTGGGGGCTAGTGGGCCCACCTCGGTCAAGTCGAGGTGGCATACAAAATTTTTACAAACATTAGACCCTATGGAAGCATCCATGAAAGATTTAGAGCAATCCGAGTTCGTTTGGGAAAGTTACGGAAGTTTTAACATCCTTCCAACGAACATAAGGAAGGTAGTTCAATTGTGCTGAATGAATAGTATCAAAAATCAAACTCGGAGTTCCGTGAGCAGAATTGCCCCCGAGACTCGAATCCAAGCCTAATACACCTAAGACATGCCAAAGGAAGGAAAGGGTGAGCTTTACATACCTTACGTGCGTCTCACGCTCACTTGAACTCAAATCCCGTTTCGCCCCGGAATCTACAAATGGTCACATTTACCAATTTACTATTCATAAGGCTTAACATTTCAACCTTAACCAATTCTTATCTATAAAAATTTGGGCAGCATCTCCCCTATATATACAACATCCCCGAGATTCAAACTCGGCCAAAACAACAACAACCATACCAACAACAATATAATTAACATTAACCATCGACTAGAAACGCATTCTAGCGTAAATAGTCTTATTTTCCAAATAATGCAACCACTCCAAATCTAACTTTGCATTTATAAGTCAATATCAATATTTTCATATTCAAATACTAATTTATGATCATTCAAACATAAGTCAAGAATATTCCAAGCCTTATAGCCAATATTCAACAATTCCATATTCCATCCAAAATTCCTATATGTGCAACAAAACCATCCCAACACATTTTCTACTCACTAATTCATCACCAACAACAATAATCTACACTTAAACAACTTCATTATCTTAATATCATAAAATCACATTAATATGACATAATTCTCTACATTCCATTTCGTGCCAACTTAACCCCTATAATCTTCATTTACATTGTAAAGATCACAACAACACAACTAACATGTTAAACAAAATAAATCCATCATTATTCATCACCAATATACCACACGGCCAACATGGCAATTTTCCAACTTCATCCAATTTTCATTCAACTTTCATTTTCAATACAAACTCCACAATAACCACAACTAAAATACAACATAAAAATTCAACTCATCCCAACTACACAACATAGCACATATACACGGCCACATACACACATGCACACCCACTTTGCAAACTTCCATATTTCCATATACTACAACACAAACAAACCTTCATAACATAATAATAAGGGATTAATTCTTACCTTTTTCTCCTTGGTTCTTCACTTGTCCAAAGTGTGAGATTGATGAAACTAATGCTCAATCTTCCAAAAAAACTACACCAAGTTGTAGAGGAACCTTGAATTAGTAGGAATATAACAAGAAAATAATTTTTGGAACAATATTTTAAGGGGTGATTTTCTTCTTGTCTTGGCCGAATGGCTTGTTGTTGTTCTTATTTTCTCTTGTTTTTCTCCTTCTATTCTTTGTCTTGAAAGTTCTAAGGGGTTTAATGAATAATTGCCCCTTTATATTATTTCCTCACATGATCAAATTATATGGGCTTGGATATTTTTTTTTTCCATTTTCTTCAAGCTATGGCCGGCCACCCCTTTTGGGTTGGGCTTGGCTTGCTTATTTTTTTTTTTTTTGTAAATTTTTCAAGCCCAATTATTTTGTCCATATTTTTGCTAATCCATGAAATCAATTTTCAAAATTTCAATTTTGCCCTTAGTCTTTTCCAATATTTCCACGTCTAAATTTTTCATAACCAACTTATATACCAAACAAGATCAATACATTACATTGTCCTTAATTTGTCTCGAAATCCCAAGGTGTCCAAAGGTGTAAAATACGGGTTATAACAATATGGTCTAACCTGATGACCTCCATCCACATTGCTCAGATTCTGCATTGAATCAGATCCATATCCAGTCTGTGTTGAGCCTAGTTGTCTTCCCTGCACCTCATTGTAAGCTGCATTTCTAGCACCAGAATTTCCTTGATAACTACTCCCTCCTTAATGGTTGTTATTAGTCTGTCTATAGTTGTGATCTGCAGTATTGAATTGCTTCTTCTTTGGTCTATAGTCAGTAGGATAGCCAACAATTTTGAAGCACTTCTCAGTTGAGTGATTCTTCATTTTACACAACTCACACCACAAATTTTGAAATTGACCTTGTCCTTGACTCTAATTAAAGTTCCTCTTATACTTCTGATTTCCTGAATTAGTATTATTCCTAGAATGCATTGCCACATCTACATTTCCCATGGAGATAGGATTAGTAATTAAAGATCCAGATGCTGCTACTATAGATTTTTTCCCTTCATCACTGGTTACCATACCATAGGCTTGGTTTAAACTAGGCATAGGACACATTAACAAGATTTGGCTCCTTGCTTGATTATAGATTTCATTTAGCCCCATAAGAAATTGAAATACCTTCAGTTTTTACAGATGAATCACAAATTCTTTAGACTTCTCACAGTTACAACTAGATATTGGAATTAGTGCCTCAAACTCTTCCCATAAATTCTTCAATCTAGAAAAGTAAGCAGACATAGAAGTTGTACCTTGTGTGAGTGTTGCTATCTCTTTATGTGTATTAAAGTTCCTTGATCCATCAATCTTATTGAACCTTTCATACAAATCTTCCCATACTAGTTGTGCATTTGTTGCATACATGATTCCTCCTAACATACTCTTCTCAACTGATCCCATTATCCAAGACAAGACAATTGCATTCACTCTTTCCCACCTATTCCACAATACTTCCGGGAACCTGTCTCTACTGCACGATCCATCAATCAACCCTACCTTGTTTCTTCCAAGAAGAGCAAGGCGCATTGAATTATGCCAGATTGAATAGTTCTCAACACCAGTTAGTTGGAAGGATATGATTTGAATTCCACTTTGATCAGCAGGGGATAGAAACAGTGGATAATTATAGTCAATCTCCACTCCTTGATTTCCAACATACTGTGTAGATCCACCATTTTGATCTGGTTGTACATTGTTCTGAGAATTATTATTGTTAACTTGCGAATTGTTCGCATTATTCACAGTCACATTAGGCAGATCTTCGATTTCCATTGATGAACACTATCGAACCTTGAAGTTCTTGACACAGTTTTTTATTTTGCGGAATCTATTGTTTTTAATCGAACTTAGTCACCAACAATCACAACTTAGGCTCTGATACCATGCTGTTTTATGTGTAGTAGTTCATGAAAGATTAGGATCAAGATGAATGAAGAAGAAGAAGGTTAGAAGCTTGGAGAAGAAGAAACATTCATACACAAAGTAGAGAGAGAAATATCTTGTTTATTGATCTTACTTCATTGATTTCACAAGTGGTACAATACATGTATATATATTCACAATCTAACTAATCATAACTAACTAATTAACCACCTAGCTAATTGATCATTTACTTGCTAATGTACACGGCTTAACTAACATTTGAATAGTTTGTTACTAAGTTTCAGTATGGACAGTTTAGTCCCTAAGTTTGTATATTTTGTACTCCAACAATTTGTAACATAAATTCACTCATTTGTGTTAGTGCGTTTTAGTTGAAATCCTATTGAGGTCGGTTGTGATTTTCACCCTTGAGCAAAGGAGAATTTCCAAGTAAAATTTCATGTTATATTTGTATTCGCATTATTTTCTCTGATTAGCTAGTTGAACCAGTATTGAACCAAGTTCGTTGTACCTACAGTTCAAGAAATTGTTACTCGAATTAGACAAATTTTAAGTGGTCGAAAATTTAAGTGGTCAAAAATTTAAGAGACACAATACCCCCCCCCCCCCCCTTTCACCACCACCACCACCACCACCACACACACACACATTTATTCAGGTGATGTGCTATAATAAGTACTGAAAAGCATAAATTCTTCAAATTAACTTCAAAAAATTAAGGTATTCATTTTCGTCTCAGATCAGTAAAGACCAGAACCAGTTTCTTCTTGGATTGAGAGAGCGCGATTTGTCATTGGAATTGGTTAAAATACCTGGACGATGTTATATACAAAATTTTAGAAAGATTAGAAGTGATTTGGACTTGTTTCAAATAAATTAGATCTAGAAAATGCCTCTATAATTTGTGTATATCACATTGTATATTATGTATATCAGTGTATATCACATACAGATTGTCATCAACGCCACTATGATATGTGTATGTAACATTATATATTAGTGTATTTCAGTGAGCATACGAATTTTCATGATCATACACATATCTACATTAATATACAGAAGATTAACATATATACGGTTTAATATACGCTAATATGCATAGGGAAATACGTGGAATCAACTTCAAGTTTTCAATCTGTAATTTATCTCAAATTCACCTTAATCATCTCTAAATACCTCTTAAATTGATATTCAAGCTCTTTAAGATGTTTCCGATAAAATTTAATGTCAGGCAGTTGAGATAAATCACAGATACGCAGATAAAAAAAAAATGAATCAAAGCTTCGATGGTCTTTAATGGTGTTTTTAGATCCTTATCTTTAAAAATTTAATGGAGAACCCGAAAAATAAAAGAATATTCCAACTCAACAACAAAATTGATGAAGAACCGGAAAAATGAAGAAAAATTGACCAATTTATCTTTCTTTAAGTGATAAGTTCAACTGATCATGACCCATAGGAGATATCCCTTTTCAAGTTGATAATATAGCCCAATATTTTAGTTGGGCTTAAAGTTGGTACAAGTTACAATGGGATCATTTGCACTTTTAGCCCTATTTTGTGTTGGTCTATAATTTTTTTCCCTTCAAATAGGCTGGTCTTTAATTTTTTGTCCTTCAAAATCGAACTTATACCTAGGAAAGCATAAGTTCATAAGTTACGCATCATAATATCCACAAGTTATGTCCGCACCCTAAAAGAACTTATGTCCCACTAGGCATAAGTTCAATTTTGAAGGGCAAAATTAAAGACCAGTCCATTTAAAGGACAAACCATGCGATTAATTGGTTACAATGTATAATGGGATTGTTACATTTCATTCGGATGATCCTATGAAACGAGAATTTGTAGGTGTAGGTTCATAGAATAGTGTAATGTTTGTTATACTTTTCGTGTTATAATAGCAATCACGAAGCACTTTTTTTTTTTTTTGGTTCTTTTTCTCCCAAGTGTTGACAAGGATTTGAAAATCACAAGATTGAAATGCAACGTTAGACAATGTATTACAATTTTGGTCTGATAAGCAAACTAACAGATGCAGACTCAATAACATAACTACAGGACATTCGCAATTTTAAGAGAACCATAAACTATCATAATGGAAGAAGAGAGTTCGACTCACGACATGTGCTTCGACTGGCCTATAGAGTTCTACATCTAAGGAGTGAGGAATAATAGGTTGTAGCAAAAGGTTGCTAGTACTTTTGCGGTGGTTTCTGGGTTGGAAGTAAGCCAAAACACTCCTTAAGAAGCACTCTCTGGCTTGAATATTTATCATCTGATGAAAACCGAGCTGAGTAGCAGATTCTGTGGCCAATCCTAGTGGTGATTCTTTCACTTAGTGATGTAAACTTTGTCACCATTTTCATTAATATAAAACTGGAGATACATCTTTCCTTATATCTTCTTTCACCTGTCTTAGCTAGTGTTGGGAGCCAAGGTGGAAGCCTGTGACGAATCGCGAAGCACTCCTGTGACGAATCGCGAAGCACTTGTCCCATCACTAATAAATAATTACTAATGTTCAGTGTCACTTAACTTAAATTGGAAAGATTAAAAAAATTATATTATTGTTCTCACAATCTCACTAATCATAGATTTAATACTGCTTCTTTATTTTCATCTTTTAGAGTTTATGTTCTTAATTTCCAGGTTTGAAAAAAAATTGGACATTATGAGACAATGAAAAAATTGAAAACCTAGTAATTTCTCTTAATATTTCTTAGATACTCAAATTATGTTCCTCTTTTTAATTTTATCGTTTTATTCTCCAAGTGCTAAATGATGGTTGTTAAGTTTGACCATCTTTAACAAATGATTGATTAGTTGGAATGTCGGATCATCGAAAAGACCATTTCCTATTATATGTATGCAGTTTACATCTAATCGTTGAAATTACCATCTAAGCTTTATATGTCTATAATTAAAACAAACAATATACAAAGTCACAAACAATTCTTATCAATACTTAAAAAGAAACAATAAACTAACAGATAGATTTTGACATAAGAATGCAAGATATTCAATGAGAACATACTGATATATTATGTAAAACCTCAGTATACAAAATAGTAGCTAACATGTCAAGAAAAAGTGTCAAACTAGGTTCAAGCATATTTTTATAATTAAGTTTTGACAAATAGACATCTAAGAAATACATTATTCCTTTCTTCTACTCTCCAATTTCAATTACACCGCATTTTTTTTTTAAGTTCTACCATTTTTACGGTAAGCCTTGCGCTATAGAAGTGATTGAGAAATTTGTGCTCCAAGTGTGCTCCTAACTATCAATAGAGCTAGGTCGAGGTTTGTGTACCAATTAATCGAAGATATTTTTTCACGGGAACTGAGAAATTACTCGAAATAATCTCCATAAATCCGAGCTTATATACAACTTTCAAATACTGTATATATTTTCAACTTCAAATTTAAATTTAGGAGTATTCATATCTTCCGTCTCATATATATGTTTATATGGCTTAAATTTTTAGTAAATGAGTTATTATTAACAAATAAGAAAAATATAATAAACGATAATCTTATATTGAATAAGGAGGAGTTTTTTCACACAAAAAGCTTTGATCTGTTTTCAATAGTAGTTGTGTTTACTAACTTAAATCTTAGCTAGATGGGAGATGTCATTGCCAAATGCCAACTAATTAGTGTTAGATATTGTCATAATCATCTGAATAATTAAGAGCCAATGTCAATGGACAAACTAATAGTAGTATTCAGGGCAATGTCCAGTGATGGTACCCACGAGCTAACAATTTAATATTATTGATTGTTCAACTCAATTAGTTGCAAGTTGCAACAATAAATTAATTATACTACAGAATATTTTTAGACCAAGTAAATTGTACTCATAATATCGAGATTTCTTTCTAGTTTCTAGTGACATGCTTCCGATTAATGTTTTCAAGCTACTAGGCCCCTATCTAATTCTACATCATTATTTGTAAGAATAAAAACTCTAATTGCACAATTTTTATAGCTGAAAAGAGAAACAAATGACTGCTTTTAACATCACTATGTAGCTGCCTAGGAGGAAAAATTACACTAATATGTTATAACTTACACAAAATTATATAAATCTTACAACATTAAACTTTAATTAAACTAAAAAAAATAAGATGCGTTGTGAACATCTATAATATTAAATGTAATGATATATCTGTATACATAGTTCTCTCCTTTTTTCTTCCGCGTTACTTTACAGTTTATACCTATTTTTTATTCATACTTTTGTTTATTTGTTCTCTTACATAGAATATGATTCTCAGTTGTAGAATTACTTATTCTCGTACCATATTCTCAAGACCGTGTTTGGAAGTACTTTAACGTAAATTTAGTTCCAAAAGAATATTATAATTCAATCATATAGACAAAATTAATATGCTTCCTTATAAGAAAAAGAAAACTCAAATAAAGCATATTTTTTGGTATTAATTTAACATTTTTAACCAAATCAATATATACATCATAAAAGATATTTTGATATTCAATATACATGTAATTTATTAAGCTTAATTGGTCATTATATTACGTCATAAAAAATTTAAGTTAATTTAGGTGTTTTTCCTTCCAAATATTTTTTGAAAGCAGAACAAAATAGTAAAACTAACAACTCAAACACTTTCCATTTCAAGTTTCATGAATTTCTAAACAGGTTTATCGAAAAGGAGAAAAATAAAGAATATTTATTTTTCATGCACCCATTGGTGTCCTGTAAGAGCATAGGAAAACTTACAATTTGATTTTCTTTATTTTACCTAGATCCTTTTGATTCAATTTTTATTTCTAAAGTTAGGGGTTGTGAATTACTTTTATATAGCTCCCAAATACATTTTGTTCCAAGAGAATTTACAATTATTTGACGCAAAAGAAAATGGAATGGATCTAAATAATTTAAGAGGGAAGTGATGGACATGTAATAAAACTTACTCGACTGGAAAGAGAAAATGTAAAATGGAGCTCATTCTTGTCTGTTCAAGCATGAAAACTTGGTCTTATATCAAGTATACGAAGGGTCATCAAAGCAATAAGGCAAAATTCAGGAGAGAAAAAAAAGGAAATAAGATCTATTACCCTCTTATAATTTGAATAAAAAAATGATTTTTTCAAATCTCTTATTTTTATTTTTATTTTTTAATTTCAGATCTCCTATGAATAAAAAATGAAAATCTCATGTAAAACTTTGTATATGGGACCATTACATTTCTAAGAAGAAAACATGTTACCTGATGGGGTTCACAAGGTCGGAGGAACTAAGGCCTTATTTGTTTTTAGAAAAAAGGGTCCAAAATAGCCTTGATTTAAGCAAAACAGGTTATATAAGTTTTTGCTAAATGTACTCGTCGTTATGTTTTTGGCTCAAAAATGTTCTCCAACTAGCCATGTTGCTCAAAAATATCCTTCCTACTACCAGTTGCTTCAAAATAAGGAAAAAATAGGCTGATTTTGCTCTTGAAGTATTCGAAATGGAGCAGCCTTGCCTTTCATTTAAAATTCAGGACAGTTGTTTTTTAATTTTAAAGACTTGCTCAAAATTTACAGTGAAGATTATGAGATTACTTTAACTATTTGAAATAATAATGTTTACACAATACCAATTTTATGGTTTAGATTAATTACTAACATTAATATTTCAACTAAATATTTATTCTACTTTTTCCTTTAAAAACTATTATACCGGCCCTCGACTGAAACTAATGACTTGAAGTTACAATAAATAATTTAGCATACTAAGGTATAATTGAATTTAATTTCTTTTATCATATCTTTCTTAGAGTTAGTAAAATAAATCTATTGTTATTAATGTAAAGAATAAAATTTTAAATAGTTCGTAAGAAAAAGTTCCCAAAATCACCGTCAAATATAATGACGCATACCTAATGCATAAGGAACTAGAACAAAAAAGTTATATGATATTGTTGTTAATTTGTTGCTTCCCTATTTCAAGAGTTCAAAGGGCAAAAGTTGACTCATTTTTTCCTTATTTTGAAGCAACAGATAGTAGGAGGGTATTATTAAGCTATTTGGCTAGTTGAAGGGCATTTTGAGCAAAACACATAACGACAAGGACAGTTTTTGGCCAAAAACGTAATAGAGAGAAACATTGACCTGTTTCGAATAGTATGCTACCACCAGATTCAAAATTGGTCACATATGGCGATTCACATGCCTTAGCTAGTTTCCGGGGTCTAAGAGGCGTGTCGTCCAAATTAACAACACCTTTATCCGGTCCTACAGAATCCTCCACCACATTTTTATC
>NC_081346.1:57169526-57213579 GCF_029784015.1 Lycium ferocissimum | reverse complement strand
TTTGAAAATGCTTTCATGAGTTAAGGATCTATCCAAAATAGTCTCTACCGCACATAAGGTAAGGGTAAGATATGTGTACACCCCACCCTCCCCAGACCCCACTTGTGAGATTACATCGGGTATGTTGTTGTTGTTATTGTTGTTGTTGATATTCAACTACTAATCAATAGAAATCATAAATTCAAAAAGTTTGTGTCACGACCAAAGCCGATGAGTCGTGACGAATGCTCGACCTCTACTGACCAAGCACCCCTAAACTCGTACCTGGATCTCACTGAGCAACAAGGTGGCGCATATATAGTTTATAACTGAGCTATACTAACTCTTGTAAGATTAACACAATAAACTCTGCATCAAGAACTCACAACCGGCATATATATGCATATGTGCTGAGGATAACAGTGCAAGCTGACTAGGCCGCTACATATGTTGTACAACAAAAATAAGAGCCGACAAAGCTACATAACATCCCAACTACATACAACTGTCTACAGATCTCTATGGAGCACAAGCTGTAGAAAGGACAGGACAAGGCCCCGCCGTACCTATATATACATGTCAAAATAGCATACCAAGAGGGACTGCAGCTCCGAACCAAGTGGAGCGTACTGACTGCAGGAGCGGAAGACCTACTGAGTTGGATCGCCTGTCTGGCTACCTGAACCTGCAGGCATGAACACAGTGTGTAGCATCTCCTTTGGGAGAATACCACTTACGAAACAAAAGCTAATTTCACACTTACAACATTTAGAAGAAATTTATGCCAAAAGATATTCACAAAAAAAAAATTAATAGCGGAAATAGGCCCATGCGAAAAAGGGTTGAAAGTGAGGCATTTTTTTCATTATACACTCCGAAAAATTTCTTAGATGAAATACAATATCATAGTATCAATTTAAAATGGTAACGCCCTCCTCAAATAGTCAACACATTTAAGAAACTTCGTTTTGAAATTATATTTTCCAATCAACACCACTACAGGTTCATAATATACACGAACCTTAAACTTGCGATTATCATAGAAAACTAGTATCTTCCTTTGTACATAATTACAAGGCAAAATGTAAACCCAGTACATGGCAAACAACAAAACAAGTTACCGACTTCAAGTTACAAGCTTATGGTCTTGAAGTCCAACGAGTCTCCAAAATTTTATACATAAGTGTGACATATGGATCATGTACAAGTCCCAAAACTAGACAAAACCTAAATGCATATGCAAAGGTGATCTTCACTAAAGCTCCCAAAAAGTCTACTCCAAATGGCCATCTTCAAATCTCCTCCCGCACATTAGCTGCGATAGAAAACAACTATCGCTAAGCATAAAGCTTAGTGGCATAGAAACTTTGGGCTCGGATCCATTAGATTCTCCAATTCCCTTATCCGTCGTAGGTAGCTCAATAAGATAATAAGAAATCAACTAAACAAGTATATGAAAGTATTAAATATCAAAACCTTAAAGAGTTTCCAAATGTCAAAATCAATACTTGATGACTCAAGTGTCAAGAAAGCTTATAAATCAATTCAAGAGAGTTGTCAAATAACCAATTTCGCCCAATATATACGTCATGCCATAACACCAAGCACAATCAATATCAAGATGGACCGAAGCCCCAAATCAAAGAAGGGTCGTCACCCAATAATCAAGAGAATCAAGAGCCATGTTGAAAGTGGCTTTCCACTCATACTCGAAAATGGACAAAAGTTCATCATCAAGATGAAATGTAAATCCAAAGTCAAGATGGGCAAGATCGGAATCAAGAGGTATGCCGATATCTGTGAAAAAGTCACCACAACAAGAAGGAGAAAGTCCCAACAAGAATGCAAAATGATCAAGCAATTTGTACAAGTGGGCGATTTAGCAAAAATTTTGCAATACTTGAGATAATAACCTTACAATGATATAAGATGAAGAGGAAGGAAACAACTCATCAAGATACTTCAAAATTCCAGCAAGTAAAGGTATTTCAAATTCAGTTTTATACACAAACCTTGGTGTTTTACCACACAACAAGTTCTACCACGCGTACTCGAGGAGTTCAAATCGTCTACGCTATAGACCAACCAAAGTCCACTTCACAATTCCTCCTAGCTTTACAAGAGCATATATACCATAAATACACAATCAAATATCTACTTAAGTTCAATGGTTTCAGCACGTCGAAACTAAACATGAAATCAGTGAAGATCACCCAAAACTATCAAAACAGGAATTCTGGACAGTACTATTGTCTTGTATTGTGGCTCGGTTGCAAAGGGGTGACCGGCAAAAATAGACTTTGTGGCATTAATGAAAGTTGTAGATATATGTCTTAGGGTTTCAAAGAACTTTACATCACTCCTATAGCAGTTTTGTACAAAAATATATGCTCAAAATACTAACAGTAGTACATGTAGGGTTTGCAAATTAGAAATGCAAAAGACCTTCGTACTTCATCAACTTTTCCAGTAAATAAAAGCAAAACTGGGTTTTGAAGCCTGAACGAAAGTTGTAGGGCTATGAAATAGCTTTCTAGAATATCTTGGATCACTTAAAACTAAATTTTATACAAGGAATTATGCTGAAAACACTTACAGTTGTCCAGTTCAAAAATGGGTTTTGTAACTTACCTCAATAGTGTGGAGTAGTTTGTTGCTCAACCAAAACAAGTCTTGATGATTGATTTAGAGGATGAATATTATGAGAGGAGAGAAGTTTTTGGGTTTTATTTCTTGGAGAAAACGAAATATGAAGAGGAGCTGGAGAGGATATCGATTGACCAACAAGGTATATATGTTACTTTTGGATAAGGGTGAGGAAAAGGGGCTGCCCAAAAATTATTATTTTTTTGTTTGGATATCTACAAAAAGGGGATGCCCTAAATACATAAATATCTACTCCATTTAATAATTTACTAAGATAATCATAGTAGGAGTAGTTTACATAACTACACCATAACACTTCAAACAAGTTTCAAATATCATCAAGTTCACATTTAGGAAGTGCGAAGTAAAATATACCCTTACTATCAAGATATGGTCAATCGAAAATTCAAGAGTTAGTTTAAAAAAAAATTGGGGTGTTACACAGCGTCCACAAGAAAGGACGTCAGTACGAATAATGTACTGAGTATGTAAGGCATGAATAACAACATAATCAAAAGATAAAGGAGCATGAGATAAAGAGATGATCTGTATATCTGATTGCCTCTTAAGGCGAATACCATGCATGCTAACTTTTATTTTATACTTAGTCTCATCTTCTCTATTCACAAAACACCAACACACTTCCCAATAAGTGCTTAGGGTGAAATTCCAAGCTAGGGCAAGAAACTCTTGAGAGGTAAGTTCCGTCTATTCTCTTCTATCATTCCATTCTCCTTCATGATTGTTATCCCCTTAGTGGGTCTTTAATGGTGAAATTGAAATAGAAACCCTAGAATATAAATAAACCTTCTAAACTTGATGGGTTATGGTTATTATCACTTAGTTATCATCTAAAGGCTTGGGTTAGTTTCTCTTAATCATGAATTGAACACATAGAGTCATAAAATAAGTGAATGGAGACCTAGGGTTCTATAAAATGGGGTCTTGACCATAAAAACTGCTTGTAGTGGGAATGTTGATAGAATATGGTTATGAATTGATGATTAATGATTACTAAGGCCCTTGATAGGTTGCTTAACACCTAGAAAATCATCCACCCCTTGGAATGGGGAAAAAGGGAAGGGTATTCTTGAATTGGTACTTGTGATTTGAGTAATTGTGACTCATTGAACCTTTTATTTCTAGACTTTGAGCGTTCTGAGGCTTTAATGAAAGGGAGAGCTGTAGCGCAGTGACCTGCATTGTCCAGCTCTACATTGAGATATGTTACAGCCTACTTGAGTTAGACTTTGGTTAGTTGATTGTATGTTTGTAAATTCTTTAGGAGAAAGCATGTCTAGTTTTCATGCATGATACTGTGTGGCTAAACTCCTATGTGATTGTGATTGAGTGATTGTGTAGGCTTCGAATTGATGATGACAAGTTTTATTCCCGTGTGTAATGTGTTAAATAAGTGTTAAGATGTATTGTGATTTGAAAAGCTAATATAATCTTCTCGGATAAAATTTTGGTATTGCGACATATCTCCTAGAATGAGCGGTGATTTGGAGTATTGATACCGAGGAGGTAAGAAACACCGTTCTCGACGTGAAGAGGTACGGGGAAGGCGCACACGGTGTGACCCAGATTATGGGCTCGTGGTTTGAAGGTTAGTTCCGAAGCAGATTTCAAGAGGTACGTTGATATTTTTGTCACACGCGAACTCTCGTCAGAAATCGGGATCAATCAAGTTCAAGTGCAAGGAAATTCATTTGTGTCGAAATCCCAACGAGATCCGTTTTTGTGAGTATTACCACTCAAGGAAACAAGTGGTACATGGACATGGGTTGTGGAAGACAATAAATGGGTCCATCAAATGGATGAATAGGTCATTATTGAATAGTAGTGGAATTAAATCGATATAAAGGTTATAAATCATGACATGAAATAAGCATTGGATACGAGCAATGACATCGGAATGACGATTGTTGGTGACGTGTGTACATGTTTGTGAGTGTAAATGCTTATTTTCTCTAGCTTTAAAGGCCCGTTCATATAAACTTATACGAATTCTCTTGAAGTAAAACCTGTGCGTTTGACGAGCAAACGATAGAATAGTCGAAAACGACAAAGGTATGTGGACCTTTCCTTACGTGATTGTGATTCTTGAAATCTTGGCGATTTGATTGTGATTATCCTTGGTTGACTTGTTGTGGTTTATTGATATTCACCTTATGCTTGTTCCTTCAAGGCTTGTTTATTCTATTGATTTAATGAAATATGCATGATACTAATCTTAGTCGGCCTATGATATCTACGTAGGCGGTACATAGTCTTTGTATGCCGATACTACCTTGCCGCATTCTTTTACGAGATAATGTAGATTTGTGATACTTTATGGAGATTCTACCCGCCCTCACATCTAGCGTGGAGGACGTTTGCCGATAGATTTAGGGTGTGACTTAAGCTTCTTCCCAGGTGCCGTGCCGCTATTCTTTTGGAAGATCTTATTCTTATGATGTCTTTTCTTATTCTGGACATTATGGATATTTATTAGTCAGATTTCATTCCTTAGACATGTTTTAGATTAGAGTTTTGTACGATGACTTTCGGATTTTGGGGATTTTGTAATAGTTAGAACTTCCGCACTTATTTCAATATTTTATGGCATGAATTATTTTGTTCATTTGAGGTTTGAATGAGTAATAACTGATTAGCTTGGTTAATATAAAATTTCCTGTTGTGGCTTACGTGGATTCTGAATGGATAGATGTCTTGTGTGTTGGTTATTGATTTAATGGATTTAGTTGGGTGCCGTACATAGTCTTTCATGGCTTTTGAGTGTAGATTGTGATACGGAGAGCGCTACCGCCCTGCGCATCTATGGGTCATGAGATTTATAAGTATTATAGGTCGACTAAGATTAGTTAATGCATATGAAATACAAAAATCAACAAGTATTTTGTTCACGGAGGTTTGAATGAGTAATACGATTATATAAAACAACATTCAACATTCGTAACAGTTTAGAGGTGCATGTCCTAAATAACTCCAGTCATAGCCTAGGTTTAAGTTTCCATCCCACAAGTCTACCAAGTTATCCAGAAATCCCACAAACATAAACTACAACATAAGTACAATACCAATCAAGAATCTAATGAGATGATGTATGTGATAATAAGATGTGCAATGCAATGACCAATATCTCGAACATGTACACACATGCTATAAACATTTGTCGCTTCAATAGTCATGACTCACGCTTGTTGCTCCCTAACGCACACGCAAGTACACGCGGTCGTACAAGTAATATAGGATTTTTAAGTCCAGATATCGATCCCACAGAGACTTATAATTAACTATTTATCAAATTAAACTAATGCTAATTATCTAAACAAGAAATAGAATCCAAATTATATTTGTAAACTAATTAAAAATAAAAGAAAACAAATAATGAACTTCAACCAAGAAAGAGCAATTTTTTATCGGAGACGAGATAGATCTAGGGCTATGACCACTAACAATCCAGTTGAGTTTTCAAATCGTTCTACCTATGGGTTACTAGTTGACGGGTTAATTATAATTTTATGATAATCTCTCGAACTACTCACAAGCCTGTAGATGCTACTATAACGCCTATATCTTTATGGTCGTCAGAGGTAACAAGAACACATTTATTTCTTCGTATTCAACTAAGTAGGGCTAAAGGGTATATCTCATCCTCGAGGCGAAACGATTAAATCAAACAAACTCTATTTATTCTTATTACGTGCGTGAATTCCCTTTCTCAAGTCCAATTCCCGCACCACAGATAGTGTTCAATTAGTGATCAAGTAATCAAACAATTAAGACCAAGAATAAATAAATAACCCAAAGATAGAAAATCAATAGATAGAAACGATAATCAAACGTCAACTTTCATGTTTGTGTCAAAGCCCTAGAACTAAAGAGTTTAGCTCCACATAGACATGGAGGAAAAATAACAAATCATCCGAATAAAAATATCAAAATAAGTGTTACAGAGAAGAGAAGGTAAAACCCTGTAACTCCGGCCTCCACGGTGGCTCTAAGCTCTCTCTATGTCAAAAGTTGTGAACTAAGGGTTTCAAGCTATCCAAAGTTATGTAAAAACTGTGTAGAATATGTCTTTATAGGGTACCAAAAGGCCTGGGCTTTTAAAAATCAAATCCAACTCGGACCAGGAAAAATCGCGGGCTCGCATCACACCCGCATCGCGGGTGCAACGCGCACAGCAAAATTAGAATCAGAGACTGATTCTTGCGCGTTAGTGGCGCGATGCGTGCAATTCGCCTGACTGCCAGGTACGTTTTCTTTTCATTCTCAAATTCAATTTCTTCACTTTCCAAATTTGCAATTCTTCCCTTTTGATTGGCCAGGTACAAACTTCTTCTTCTCTTTCTTATTTTGTATAATTTCCTCAATCATTATGTCTCCCTGATGTCTCTTCCTCTCTTTCTTCCTTTCTTTTGTTTCTTCCACTTCTTTATTTAATTTTGCTCCAAATCTCTTCAATTTTGCAATTCTTTATTTCTACAAAATAAAATATAATATTAAGCACAAAGCAATATAATTTATACTCAAAAGACAATTAAAAGTATTAAAACGTGAGGCAACTAATAGCTAAATATATGCATTTTTAGGCCGAACATCACACGCGGCGCCCATGTACTAGCCACTAGACAGACCTCGGATCGTGACTTTGCCACTATATGTTCGGTATAGACCTCGCATCGATAACACTAGCAATGTTACTTTCCTTCTCTTTCTTTCCATTTCAAAACCGTTTCCATAACTCATTCATCATGTATGAATGTATGAATGCAAGAAATGAGAAGTCCCATGTAATCAATGCCAATAAATATGGTATGGAACTCACAAGCACCATAATGCTAGTTCAATCGTTGCACGAATTATCAAAACTACCGTGGAAACGTATCAAATTTTCAATCCCAATCACAACAAATAGAACTAAGACATCCGACATCACCACAACCACGTAGTCAAGTACACATGTCAATAATTGCATAAAGTACGACGACAAGCCCACATAATCAGAAATCATATCAACGTAGTGGATTTAACACCACAACCATGCCCAAAGTCCTATCATGCTTTCCCCGTCAATAACTACATAACACATGCGATTCGCTAATCAAAGTCTAAGAAGGTAAGCCATAACCTACCTCAAAGTCGAACACGAGCCTCGAACTCCTTAAACCTGGGCCTTCCCTTTTTGGATTGCCTCCGAACGCTCAAAGTCTAACAAATAATTGATCTACATTAGATTACAAATCTAAAGATACACATATTGCTATGCTTTCAGAAAAACCCCAAAAATAACCCTAAGAGGTGTCCCCGGGCCCACAAGGGTAAAATGGGATGTTTCAAGTTGGAAAAGGTCAATCCTAATCTCAAGAAATCCAAATACTAATCATCAACACTAACTAGTCCCCAATTAGCATTAATTTCATCATTAATAGAAAACCCCTAAATTTAGAGAAAATCCCCAATGTTCCATAATACAATCCATAGAAATTAAGAAGAGATTCAACTTAGCAACTACATTCCCCCATGATTAGAAGCTTAGCAAGTAAGAAACCTTCCCACAAAACTCATGAAAATAGACAAGAATTGCAAAGAAATAATTTAGGGTTCCTAAACCATCTTCCCCACCTTAGAAGATGAAAACTAGCATTTAATCCAATCCTAATTCATAAATAAACCACAAGGGAGTGCAAAGGAACGTACCTCCAGTTGTAATAACCCGAGAGATCTTCAATTTCTCCCACACACTCTCTAAGTTAAGAATTTGGTGAATGGAAAGAATGGTTTGAAGTTGGGAAACAACAAGGTTTTTCTATTCAGCGATGTCCGCATATGAGGATTCACTTACCACGTCAACCCTTCGCGTCTGCGGGCCAATCCAATGTAGGCAGACCCGCAGATGCGAACACATAACCGCAGAAGCGGGACATCAGAAACCAGCAAAATGTGATTTTTCACCAAGTCCAACTCAAAATCCGACACTCATTTGAGAATCCTCGGATACAAACCAAATATGCATATCAACATAAAAACATGCTACGAAACCACTCGTGCCCTCGAAATTCCCAACGGAGGTTATTTTGACCTGGTCAACCCCTAAAACCCCCAAAGCTAAGTTTCCAACCAAGGACCCAAAACGCTCCTGAGTGCCTTGAGAACCGAACCAATCACCCCACCAAGTTATAAATGACTCTCCAAACCTCATGGAATCGACAAAATACCCAAAAAGGTTCGTTTACCCAAAAGTCAACTATTGATCAACGGGTTTTCACTTTAAGCCTCTAATTCCCTCAACCTAATTCGGATTGCCTAGGGAACCATGCTACCCATCCTTACGAGTTAAACATGCTCTAACGGAGCTAGGCGAAGGTCAACAAGGGTAAAAGAGTCAAAAAGTCTAAACGATCAAACGGGTCATTACACACTTGAAACCCATTTGGTAAAGAATTTTCAAAAATTTAGATTTTCAAATATCAAGTGATTTGTTGTTCTAATCGATGATTAGTTGTTTATTGGGAACTCACAAATGTCGTAATTGTTGAAGTATGTAACCATCTCATCTAAAAGCTTAAGTTTTTAGAGAGAGGAACACATTTTATTTACTTAATTGTACTCTCAACACGCCCCTCACGTGCGGGCCTGATTTTTTCATGGCCAAAGCACGTGGATTCTTTTTTATATTGGGTGGCAGTGAGATTCGATTACAAGACATCTTCATGCTTTGATACCTGTTGAAGTGTGTGGCCATCTCATCTAAAAGTTTAATCTCTTATAGAGAACACATTTCTATTTACTTAACTATACTCCCAACAGATATAATGGCAAAAAATTAGATAGATCTGCCAGAAAGAACATTGGAGAAACTCTCTTCTTCTCCTCCTACTATTCCTCCTCCTCTCTTCCTTCATCCCTCTCCTCCTCACTGTCCTTTTTGTTTAATATTTTGGATAGGCTTTTGAAATGTTTTTGTATCAATGATGGTTATGGTGATTTCCGGTGGTTGGATGGTGGAGGATGTGTGACATACAAGGATATATAGTTATGTATGTGACATATATATAGTTGTATGTTGTGTGTATGTCGTGTGTAATTTCTGTGTATGTAATGTGCTTCAATACTATATGCATGAGACACACATGATACACATAAGATATACAGTGACACATAATGACATACAAGTAATATATATTGTGTATGTCACATGTATGTCGTTGTACACTATATGTATGTCAAGTATATTTTATGTACATACAATGACATACACGTGACATATGATGAGATAGAGTGAATACAAGTGTTCATGGTGAGAAAAAGTGGAGCAATCCATGGAGAAACTTGGCGAAGAAGCAGAAACACCAAACGACAAAAAAACTCCAGTGAAGAAGCATCAGCAACGAATAGAATTCTGATGACTTTTCAAAAGATATCAAATTAAAGGAATGTGTATCCTTAATTTAGGCTCCAATTGTCACGGCCCAAACCCGGGGAGGCGTGGCCAGCACCCGGTGCCCTACTTAGGCCAACAAGGACAACTTGTATTGCTCTTTGAAATCATAGGCCGATAAAGGCCATAACTCGTACTGAATCTGTAGGTGGGCATTTATCCCTACTGAGTTGATCGCAACCTAAACAATATATATATATATATACCTATACGGGCCAACAAGGCCACCCTAATCTTTTATAACTGAACAACTCAAACAAACATATAAACAAGAGTCATCAAGGCCTCCATGTGATCTACTGACACTGTAGGGCCTGCAAGACCACAAAACATATTGTACGAACTGAACGTGCGCCTACAAAAGCCTCTAGAGGTTTCTGACATCAAAACATGGTTGGGACAGGGCGCCGGCCAACCCATGAAGTCTGGAATCATTTGCTATCAACATAACCTCTAGACTTGGCTTCATTCCAGATGAAATGGACTCTTATCGATCCTCCGCTGAATATCAACCCTGTCTACTGTGAGGGCTCGTCAAACTGGATGCCTAAACCTGTAGGCATGAAATGCAGCACCCTAGCAATATGACGTCAGTACAAAGAAATGTACCAAGTATGTAAGGCAGATAATATCTGAATAATTGAAATTGAAATTGAAACTGAAATGATATATATATATATACACACACACACACACACATAATGTACTGAATGAAATCTGGAACATACTTACCTTTTTCTGACTCACAACATATCTATAATACCAAAATAAACTAGTTGGCCTCAAATAGGCCTCGGTGTGTAAATAAATAGCCCCTAAGGCAAATATATATAACCCTGAAGGCAGTTGTCGATCTGTATGGCCCTAAAGGCAATTGTATCTCTGTATAGCCCCGAAGGCAAGGTGCATGTAGCACTGTAACTGTCACATATATACCTAACTATGAAGCTCGTGAGTATAAATAATGTATAACTAAAACTATGCTAGAAGGATATGAGTGAACGTACTGGAATACTCTAGCCTATCTTACCGTATCGCGAGGCATCTGAGCTCATATGTACATGTTGTCTTTACTGTGGAACTATCATACTGTAGAACTCTTATCTGTAATATTGTTTTGGATATCATACACTGTGTCTAATTACTTACCTCTTTTAGGTCATATGCCCTCAAGGCTATACTGAAGCATAAGAATGGCACTTACGCGTTTCATAGGAGACCGTCCGTAAGGCTTACTTATAATCATGGATAACTGGTGGCTTGTATACGTTACATAATAGACCGTCCGTATAGCTCATAATACTCGGGTTGGAATATGCGTGCAACTAAGACCTTCCATAACTAGCCCTCATAATGCACCTATGCGCTCATAGACCGTCCATAGGGCTAACCTTTACTGTACAACTACGCGTTCATAGACCGTCTGTAGGGCTCATATCTTATGCACATTCTACTTCATAACGATCATACAAGCATCAATCAACAATAAATAAGCTCTTACCTGTAAGCTCATAAACTCATAAGTAACTGGCTATGATTACTAACTACAATCTTCTTAAGCCGCTTGCTACATTTCTTACTCGTATTCCACTCTCCTCAGCCTTAAAGAGTTTTATAGCTACTTCAGGGAACATATTACTATCCTCAGTTAACATTACAATTTGTTTCTAGAAATTATACGATTCTTTCTTTCTATAAACTATGTGATACATCTAGCTCGTTATGCTGCTCATATGAAATCATTTATCAATAAGTAATAAGTTGCGGGTTCATATTCTAGCGACTTATCATTGATAACGTCCAAATCCACTCCTCAAATAGAAAGTGTATACGGTCATATGCAATATAATTTACCCAACTATGAGTCGAGGTCGATCCCACAGGTAACAATATACTAGGCGATTAAGAAAGTAAGGAACTTTCACTTACTAAGCTAAGCCAAACGATAGATAATATTTTGGTTTTTTTTTTCTTGTTTTTTTTGAGAAAATTATAACTAATGCGGAAATGTAAACTAACCTAGAAAGCAAGTAAAATGATCAATGACCACAAGCATGGATAATAGGAGATTACACTCAAGTAACAATCCAACGTATTTTACAATTTTACAACTAAGAACGAGGTTATGTTAATAGATAATGATTTTTAAATTTCATTGAAAGTTTCTCAACCAAATCAATGAATTTCACTTTAAGCTTTCTCAAGCCTTAAAGTGTGATATTAGGCACAATCAATATAATCCCAAGTGACTTTCCTCTCTCGGCTCAAGTCATTAGATGAGGGTTATGCCTCAAATCCTTGTTAACTAATCTTTCCCAAATCGATTTTCCTCTCTCGAGCTCAAATCAAATTAAATGGAAGTAGTCCTAGGGTTAGCTAATCCCTTTGGAAACATTCAAGAACGAGATTAATTAAAGAAACAATAACCCACTTCATTAGGAATAGAATCATTCAATACATAAGCAAAACAAGAGTTTCAAACCAAACTTTAATCAAAAATATTTTCATAAACAAGATTCAAGTAATGGAATAGAAAGCTACACACTTAGATAATCAATACATAGCAAGGAAAAGAAGAAATGAGTAAAGGATTAAGAAATTTCTTATCAAGATCTTCAAATCTTCAATCCCCAAGTGTCGATGCAAAAACCTAACTCTCCAAGCTTGATGAAAATGGCCAAAGATGAAAATAATATGCCCCGAGTCTCTATTTTGTAGCTCCTCAACTTTCCCAAGTCAAAATATGACAAAAGAAACCCCAAAGTTTCAGTTTTGCAAAACTGTCCAGTTTGGCCTCTTTTTCACTTTATTTTCACTTGGTTTCTTCCGATCTAAATCACATAATACCTGTAAAATAGATGTAAACATATTAAATGCACTATTTTCTGAATCAAACATAGCAAAAATATAAGATTAACGAAGAGATAATTTGGTAAAATACCAACTTATCAATCATCTCAAGGGACTTACTATATTCTGTAACTTATAACTCAATCGGCAACATATACCGACTCTTAATTCTTTCTTATCTTATGTTCGGTCTTACTTGATTCGGGAATGATATGACTGCCTTCATAGGTTTCTAACGAACTTCGGAACATATATGTATAATTACTAGATGTCACGATACCTTATAGGTCGAACTCTTCTTCTTATTCTGCAACTTTTGCTTTGTGCTTAGCCCGTTAAACTATTCGTGTATAGCTATCCATTTAGTACTCAATTCTTTAATACAACAAGATATTAGACTTCCCGAAAGCTTATTTACTGTTAGAGATTAATCCGAGGGGTTACTACTAGGGACAACTTATTTTTAGAACATTACCATTCATAATCTCATAGACGGATTCTAACCATCGAACTGGAAAGTATACATTAACACGTCCCCTTGAATTCCTTGTAAGGGCGACGTAGCTTACAGAATCATGCCAAAAGAATGAAAGGAAACCTTACATACCTCAACCGTGGCCGTCCTTCACAATACTGCAAGTAACTCACCAATATGTTGGTCTACAAAGATGAAATCATAACTTTATTATCATTAAGAGCATAACAATAGCCGACGAGCGGCAAGCTCGCTTTATACAAAATCGAGCAGCACTTCCCCCATTTCCCTCTACTTTCCTTAGTCCATAATAGCAACAACAACAACAATAACCTATACTTCATACTCTTCAACACATTTCCAGCCTCTTAACATCACAAGAACAATTTTGACATGCCATAAGAACAACAACGCAATCCATAATGACTTCCAACAGCTTTCTCTCAAGTTCTTCAACAACCAAACATAATTAAAGCTCCATAAAGCTCAATACATGAAGTAGGAAGATGATCTTACCTTAGATGCACAAAATCAGTCCACTACCACCTTGCTTCAACTTGAAGCAACCTCAAACTCTCAACACAATAGGAAGAACAAGCTTAAACTAGCATCACAAGAACTTTTAATGGAAGAATTACTTCAAAACCTTGGAGAACTTCACTTGAATGGTAGAGAACTATCATGGGACTGTTTATAGAGCTTAGGTTTCAGTTCTGGTCGAAAATGAAGTAAGGAAATGATTTCCACCGCTTGAGCACTTAAATAGAAAATTCCACCGCCTATGTTGGTCCCAAAGGGGGCTGCCTGCGCAGTCCGGCTAAAACGTGCATATCTCCCTATCTCGACGTCGTATCGATGAATGGTTTAATGCGTTGGAAACTAGACTTGTAGAACTTCGATTTGGTGGGTATATCACCCCGTAACTCTGAGTATATTGGGAGAAAAGCTCAGTGACATAAGACCCAAATTTCAGTAAACTTATGAACATAACTTGCGATAACTTTTGCCGACTTTTTCTTTTACAACTTGCTTGACTTCAAAAATTAACATACGACTCTTATATGATTCAAATATCTCTTAACATGACTGTCTTACCATGTCAATCACTCCAAGTCTTACCCTGAAAGTACGGATTATATCATTCTCAACTTGCCGACTTTCGACGAAACTTATTCTCTTCGAGTTGATTAACCTCTAATCCATCTTATACTTACTAAACATGGTTTTAATCACTTATAAACTTAAGAATGGTCTCACTCTCTAAGCTAACGCCGACTAACTTACGCCGCACTTTACCGTATGAAATGTGGGATGTAACGCCAATTTTTTTCCATTTTCTCATGTCTCTCATTCATCACTTATTTTTATTTACTTTTTATATCTTCTTCATCATACTGTTTAAATTCTCACAAACAATAAAGTTATATGGATTTTCAGAGGAAAACTTGAGACCTCAACATTAATATCTTGCTAGTTTTCTAATACTATTGTCACACCCACCATAGATGGGTTTGAGATGCTTAGCTATTGAAGGATAGAATTTATATTGATTGATTGTTGAATATTTTCTCCTGAATCGTATTTCAAACACTGATTTTATTATTTGAGTGAAGAAACACTTTTACCCAAGTTGGTGAAGAATTTTTAAAAATACGATTTTCAAATATTGAATGATTTGTTATTTTAATCGATGATTAATTGCTCGTTGACACCTTTCCTATTCGTTACTAGTGCTTTTTGGTCGGAATTTCGCCACTGTTGCTTTTTCATAACCGTTTTGCCCTATAGTTTCCTCAACTTGTCTCTGAATGAACACTTATATGTCACTCTATATTATCATAGGTTGTATATATATATATATATATATATATATATATATATATATATATATATATATATATATATATATATATATATATATATATATATATATCACATAAACTTGACATACATACGACATACAATGACATAAATATACACAATATATATTACTTGTATGTCAATGTATATCATACATTTATCATATGTGTCTCATGCATATAATATTGATGCACGTGACATCTATAGGACAGACATGTAACATACCATGATCTACAATTAGATATAATTCAAAAACTATGTCGATACAAAAAAAAAAAAAAAGTTTCTCCGATGTTTATTCTGGCAAATTTGTCTGATTTTTGGTCATTAGATCTGACACCAGTGAGGTCCTAATGAACAACTAATCTCAATTGAAACAATAAATCACTCAATATATGAAGTAAAAGGCAGCAAGTACGAAAAACTAAAAAGGCGACACTACTTTATGTATGTGTATATACTTAAGACCTTGGACTAAAATTTGGCTTTAGGCCACTGATTTTATTGAGACGCCGTTGATTTCTAAATGAAATCACGTAAATTGACTTACAAGCAGTCATACGTGAATTTTTAAATCAATGAAAATGCCTAAAGGCTCAATTGCTTACCTTCTAGAGGGAGCAACTAAAAGTGCTAGCGATTTCTGATGAGTACGAGCTGGTTGAGTGCTGAGTGAGATGAGTGCAGAGCGCAAATTAGTTCTACTTATATGTCACTTGTATATATAGGACATATACTTGACATAATACGACGTACAATGATATACATGTAATATACACAATATATATTACTTGTATGTCAATGTATGTCGTACCTTTATCATGTGTGTCTCATGCACGTGACATATACAGGACATACATGTTACGTACCATGATATACAATTAGATATAATTCAAAGACTATTTCAATATAAAAAAAATAAAAAAAGAAGAAGTTTCTTCGATGTTTATTCTGGCAAATCTTTCTGATTTTCGGTCATTAGATCCGACACTAGTGAGGTCCTAATGAACAACTATTCTCGATTGAAACAACATATCATTCAATATATGAAGCGTAATCTCGATTGAAACAATAAATCACTCAACATTTGAAATCAAGATTTTCAAAATTCTTCGCTATATTGGTTTCAAGTGTTTTTCACTCAAATACAAAAATCAGTGCTCGAAAATCCAATTAAGAAACATTCTCGTCCTCTATTCTTGCACTTCTCCAATTGAGAATTCTTTGTTTCTCAAACTAGTTAAGCAATGATTAATATATCAAAATTATTCATCCAAGTAATTTAAATAAAATACAACAACAACATACCCAGTGAAATTCCACACAATAAGGTCTGAGATGATAGAATGTACGTACCTTACCCTTATCTTGGGAAGTAGAGAGGTTATTTCCGATGGACTCTTGACACAAGGACAAGTAGGTATTTTAAATAAAATAAAGTATCAAAAAATTGTTTCCTCTGCTTTTGCCTTATTTGACGAGCTATACTAAAATAAGATGATAATAAGATGGTTTTCAATTCATTATCCAATGAATACTAATATAAAAATTGTTATATTGTTATTGCAAGTAATAATACATGTGTTGTTATATATTTCGGAAGTGCATATTTTGAGGTCACATTTACTCTTAAATACTCGTCTATGTATTGCTAATATGCATATTCTTACCATTTTATTACGCATAAACTAAACTACGCGAAAATTACTTTCTCATATGCGACCAACCAAATATATTATCACTTGGGTTGAATTTTGTGTTCAAATCATCATTGTTTATAAGGTCAACCAAACAACCCTTTATCCAATCCCATCTAACAAAACGATAGTTATTTTAATTGCTAATTGTCCTAATTTCAATCATTATTGCATAACTTTAATGAGTGAATTAAAGTGAAACTCGATAGACTTCGTTTGAAATTTTAACATAAGACAGTTGAATAATACGTCCACTCTTTACTCCTTTAGAATCTTCAGATGAAATTGTTGTTCTGATTTTTCTTTAAAAGTTTCATCAAACTTTGGAAGTATAATTTTCTAAATTTATGCCACTAATTAAAAAAATCAAAAGCTATAATATGATAGTCTTTGTAAGTATTTCCTTTGTCCCAATTTATGTGACACAGTTAAAATTTTGAGATTTAAATTTCTAAAATTTGACCATAAATTCGGACATAGAAACTTTATGACCCGTTTGGCCATAAGAATTTTTCACTTTTTTCTGTAAAAATGTTTTCACTTTATTTGAAAATCAGTCTAAACACCTGTTTTTACTATTGTCACTCTCGGTACATTCAAACAATCAAATATTCTTTGTAAAAACTACAACCAAACACAACTCCAACTTCTAAATTTCAAATCAAGCGAAAAATATTTGATTTTCATGGCCAAACGCCTACTAAGTTTTTTAAAATAAAATTTATATATTTGAAAATTACGTAAAAAGTGCTATAAATCACAAAAATTTACATCTTAAAATATTTAGAAAGTATATAAAGAAATTCTGATCAAATAAAAACTCTTCTGACTCTCGAACTTCCATCTGTAACATAAATTGGGATGGAGGAAGTAATTCCAATATCTTTTTCAAAAGCAATTCCAATAATGAACATTTCTAAGATTCTTTTCTCTCCAATAAAATAAAAGAATCACGTCTAAACCACGCACAAATACTCATCCGACAAGTCCAACGGGTACGGGTCGAAGAAGTCGGGTATTGTCGGAAAACATGGCGCGCTGAAAATACAATATTTCCTATTTCATCGGCTCCCCAATTTTATCGCATTTTTTTTACATACAATTTTACAATTACAAGAACCACTTTAAACACACGTATGATTATTATGTATCACAAAATACATGTTTTTTTCCCCATCAATTATCTCTTCTTTTCCATTCATATAAAACCCACCAAGAGTCAACTTTCCCTTCTTTTCTTTTTTTCTTTTTTTCCCAAAATAAACTGAGATTTTTTTGAGTGAAATAGAAATACCCATTATTGTTAATCATCCAAAATAGCCTGCAACACCATTGTTTTGTTATTATTTGTTCATTTTTGTTTTGTTCTTACTTTCTTTCTTGGTGTTTGCAGGTGAGATTTCTTTCATAAAGTTTTGTTCTTTATTGTGTGTAATTAGAATTTATATGAATCTTGATTAATTTTGAGGGAATTGAATATGCAACATAACATATTTACAACGATGCGTAGTTTGAAAATGATGGAAGGGTGTAAAGGAACACAAGTATATGCAATTAATCCAAATGGAACAACGACTAATGGATTTGGTAGTGGTGGTGAGAAATTTTTACAGAATTTGTTATCGAATTCTGTAAGGTCTAGATCTAATCGTAATTATCAAGAAATTCAATCGAAAGATGAGGTTAATTCTGTTGTTTTAGCTGAAGCTCTTGCTAGTTATGGATTGCCAAAAACTGATCAAATTGAGCCCCACATTGAGTTTTGTTTGAAACCTATGAATTTTGTGGAGACATTAGCTGATGTTTATTGTAGGATGGAAGGTTGTGCTCAATTTGGAAAGTCAAAGATGTATTTAGAGCAATGTGCATTGTTTAGGGGCTTACCTGATCCGAAACTGTTTAGGAAATGCCTTATGTCAGCTAGGTTGCATGCTGTTGATGTGCATACGAAGGTTGTTCTTTCTGCGTGGTTGAGGTTTGAACGAAGGGAGGACGAGTTGGTTGGTGTATCGGCTATGGATTGTTGTGGACGAAGCATGGAATGCCCCGGGAGCGCTTTGGTGGCGGGGTATAATCCTGAATCCGCTACTGATCCTTGTATGTGCCACCGGGGTGTGAAAAAAGATGAGGATATTGAAGTTTACATGGATGAAGAATGCTCGACTTCATCGAGTCGTGGTAATGATGAGGAGGAGGATTTTGACATGTCGTTTTGCATTGGGGATGATGAGGTCAGGTGTAGGAGATTTAACATAGCATCACTTTCTAGGCCGTTTGAAGTCATGTTGTATGGTAGCTTCATGGACTCGCGAAGGGAGAAAATAAATTTTTCAAAAAATGAGATTTCTGCAAAGGGGATGAAAGCTGCTGAGATTTTTAGCAGAACGAAAAGTGTGGACTCTTTCGACCCAGACGTTGTCCTAGAGCTCCTGTCATTAGGTAATAAGTTTTGTTGTGATGAGATGAAGTCTGTTTGTGATGCGTATTTAGCGTCTTTGGTCTTTGACATGGATAGCGCTATGTTGCTTTTTGAATATGGGCTGGAGGAGAATGCATATCTTCTAGTGGCAGCATGTTTGCAGGTATTTTTAAGGGAACTTCCGAATTCAATGCACAATCCAAACGTGTCAAGGCTCTTCAGCAGTTCAGAAGGTAAGGACCGATTAGCTTACGTAGGACATGCTTCCTTTTTGCTCTACTATTTTCTGAGCCAAGCAGCCATGGAGGATGACCTGAAATCGAACACAACTGTAATGCTGTCGGAAAGGATGGGAGAATGTGCAAGTGAAAGCTGGCAGAAGCAACTAGCGTTCCACCAATTAGGTTGTGTAATGCTTGAAAGAAAAGAGTACAAGGATGCCCAGAAATGGTTCGAGGCAGCTGTAGAAGCTGGTCATGTTTATTCCTTAGTAGGCATTGCCAGATCCAAATACAAGCGTGGCCATATGTACAAGGCGTATAAGTTGATGAACTCCCTCATTTCTGATTATACACCTTCTGGGTGGATGTATCAGGAGCGATCGATGTATTGTCAAGGAAAAGAAAAGACGATGGATTTGAGTACAGCTACTGAACTGGATCCAACTCTTTCTTATCCATATAAGTACAGAGCTGTTTCAAAGGTGGAGGAAAATAGACTCGGACCAGCTATTTCTGAGATTAACAAAATACTTGGATTTAAGATTTCCCCTGACTGCCTCGAACTTCGTGCTTGGTTTTTAATTGCCCTGGAGGAGTATGAAGGAGCTTTAAGGGATGTTAGGGCACTGTTGACTTTAGATCCCCATTACATGATGTTCCATGGGCAGCTGCAAGGTGAACACTTGGTGGGGCTTCTAAGTCATAATGTTCAACCGTGCAGTCAAGCTGACTGCTGGATGCAACTATATGACAGATGGTCCTTCGTAGATGATATTGGCTCTTTAGCTGTTGTCCACCATATGTTAGCTAATGATCCAGGGAAGAGTCTCTTAAGGTTCAGGCAATCTCTCCTGCTTTTACGGTATGCACACATTTTAGTTTCACTCCAAACATTCATCTTTATGTGCTGTCTGTTTCCTTTCAGTCGCTATAAAGAACTTTAAGCTCTACTGGTTTATAACCATCTATGTTTCTCCGTGAGATACTTTGCCTGGGAATATGGAAATTTATGAATGATGGTATAAGCTAGAGGCTTACCTCCTTGTGTCATATAAAGTTGACTGAAACTACAAATATTTTGGTTCACTGTGCACTAAGGGGTCGCTTGTTTGCTGATTAGAGTTATGCAGAGATTAGTTATGCAGGGTTAGTTATTCATGTATTAGTTATTCCATCTTCTACCTTGCATAAAATTATACATAAATTGAATCATAACTTATACTCCCTCCGTCCCAGAAAGATTGTCTTAGTTTGACTTGGCACAGAATTTAAGAAATAACGGAAGACTTTTGAAATGTGTGATCCAAAACAAGCCTTAGATATTTGTGTGGCTATAAATCATCTCATAAAGTTAAATTATTTCTAAATATAGAAAGGTGTCAATCTTTTTGGGACAGACTAAAAAGGAAAGGAAGACAATCTTTTTGGGACGGAGGGAGTACATGATTTTGTTATGCGGGATTGTAAATTTGTAACCAAACAAGGTACTTGGTGTGCTGACTTTTATATATTGCAACTAAAATTCTACCAAACATGGTACTAGTTATGCTGAATTTAATACCTGGATAATTCACTTCCTAACCAGCGACCAAATGACCCCTTAGTTCACAACAAAAACTTTACATAAGGTACTTGCTTTCTCATGCTTAGGAGCTGAATGTGAATATCTTTGAGGTGTATGGAGTTGTTTTCTTTTTGCTCTCCTTGGGACTGATCTGCACTTGTTTATAGATTAAATAGCCACAAGGCAGCAATGCGTAGTTTGAGAGAAGCAAGAAACCAAGCTGCCTCTGAGCATGAAAGGCTAGTCTATGAGGGATGGATATTATACGACACAGGTTATCGTGAAGAAGCAATTGCTAAGGCTGAAGAATCTATCTCAATCCAGAGATCATTTGAAGCCTTTTTCCTGAAAGCATATGTGTTATCAGAAACAAGTCCTGATTCTGAGTCTTCGTTGTATGTTATACAACTTCTTGAGGAAGCTCTTAGGTGCCCATCAGATGGTCTTCGGAAAGGCCAGGTGAGTGTTCCTTTCAGTCAGATACTAATTCACGAATTCTAGGAACCAAAACATTTACTTGAAAACTACATTGCACTGCAGGCTCTCAGTAATCTGGCAAGTGTCTATGTAGATGTTGATAAGCTAGATAATGCAATTGATTGCTACACAAATGCACTTAATATTAAGCATACACGAGCCCATCAGGGTCTGGCACGTGTTTACCATCTAAAAGATCAGAGAAAATTAGCTTATGATGAGATGACAAAGTTGATTGAGAAAGCAAAATATAATGCATCTGCTTATGAGAAGCGGTCTGAATACTGTGATCGTGAAATGGCAAAAAGTGATCTTATTATGGCAACAAAGTTAGATCCCCTCCGGACATACCCATACAGATACAAGGCAGCTGGTAAGTTACCCTTGGCTTGTTTTGGTACCATATTAGTTGAGTACCGAGTAATCATTGTGTTCTGTCAGGTTTCTGATTGCTTTCTTCCATGTAGCAGTGGGAAATTGTTTTTGCCTGCTGATTATAAGATTCTCCTTGTGTTAGCTATGGGTTGGTAATGCATATGTGCAAAATGAGGTTTCACGACAGTCCATATGAGTCCTGTACTTCAACATGTTTATAGTGAATAAAAGATCATCCAATGGTAGACTAAACATGTTCCCATGTCACGTATGCTCATGATTATGTGGGCATTATCTGATTGTTCTTTAGGATTCACATGAGCTTTTCTTGTCCAACCAAATCTCGAGGCCGTGAGAGTGGACATAGTGGTAACAGTCGAGAAATTATTCCAGTAAATTGATGAATCATGATATTTGTACTTGTATTTCACAGTTCTAACTCGAGACAAATTTGGAACAAGACTTTTGCTTGGAAAGAATGTCTTCCAATTGGAGGACTTGCAGTTGCATCCAATCATTCGTAACTTGATTTTGTTTGTAAGCTATTGTCATGTGAATGTAAAGTGTAAAACTGCTTAACGACAGTCAGGATTAAAGTGCCTCTGCAGTTTAGCTGATCTAGAATGGTACAAATTAGCTGAACCTCTTTTCCTTTGTGCCCCTTAATTATCAAAAACTGGAAAAATTGTACTCGTGTGGGAAGTCCTAAACCTGTATTCAATTGAAGTAGTGACTTTCATAAGGACACATCTATCTGTCAGTTTCTCATTGGAGGAGCTATTAGAGGTTTACAGTCCCTAGGCTCTTTTGCTTGAATATCTAACTAATATCTTAAAATGGTCCCTTTTTATTTCATTTTCTTCTTTTGGCATCACTATATGGGGCAGAGGAAAACCTCAGTAAGCTAAAAACTTTACACTTTCCCTATGAAATCTACTAAATCTTCTACTTCCCCCACCAAAAATAAAAAAGGCTGACACAATTCATCTTCATCTTCTGGATGGTGTTGATTTATTCCATAACATCTTGCATTTCTTTCCTTCCATATTGTCCACCATAAGCATGCTGGGATGCTCTTCCACCAGTCCTCTTTTGCCTCTCTTCTTCCAACTCCGCCAAATGTCTAGCATCTCAAAAGTAGTCTTGGGCATTACCCAACTCACTCCTAGATACACAAGAACATGTTCCACAGATTTACAGTTATTTTGCTGTGCAAGAACAAAATGATCACTGTTTTCTTCTTCTTGGCGTCAAAGAAACATCTTGAGCAAATCTGCATACCTGTTCTCTGTAACACTTCATGAGTTAGACAAGCCGTTCTAATCACCAACCATACAAAACAAGAGACTCTATGAGTAATTTTAATCTTCCATACTAATTTCCAAGGATCACTGTCAATGACTGATCACTGTGCATTTTCCAGTAGCTAGACTTAACTGTGAAGACTCCTTGATGCAAATTCCAAAATGATCCGTCTCGACCAGCGGAAGTACCTGAGAAAGTGTCCAGTACCTGGAGCATAATTGTTACTCTACCAACCTCCCAATCATTTAGATCCCTTCTGAAGATTAGGTCCCGTCCTTTGACACTCCACCCCTGAGAAACTGTGGCATCTTTTTGTAGGCTTATGCTATGTAAGTTTGGGAAAAGAGCTTTTAAATTGTCTTGTCCTACCAAATTGTCATTCCAGAAATCTGTGTTCACACTTTGATGTACATGGCCACAACCTTCTGATGGTTTTCCACACACGATAACCAAAAGTACCCAAAGCCTTGGTGGTCCATTGATTCAATAGTCCATATTTCTGTGTAGTGAACCTTCTCCAGAGTTCATTGCAAAATCTCCATAGCCACTTTTGAAGCAAAAATTATGATTGGTGAGTATCAGTTTTAGCAAGCATATCTCTAAGATTTTGGTATTCAATGGCCTTAAGAGTGCGACATCATCTGATCAAGCTTCATAGAATACTGGAGAACGCAATATAGAAAAAAGAATATCAAATTCTTCAAAATCTGTTAATAATACATATTATCTGGAGTGATTAGAATTCAAATTTTTAATTTGATTATAATTATTACTACAAAATACGTTTTTGTTGCATTTCCTAGGTTAACTTGTCTGAGGTTAGGAAGTTTGAAATCAGTTCCTCTCTTTTTTCATCTTGGCATTATTCTACCCCTAGATTGTACAATGTTTTTGAACACCCAAACTCTAGGCCATTCAGCTGAGTGAACTGACCTAGAAGTGCTAGAGTAGTGTTAACTGAACCTGGATTAGTACGACAACAACAACATACCCATTGTAGTCCCACATGTGGGGTATGGGGAGGGTAGGATGAAGGGCACCCCTACCTTTGTGGGGTAGATAGGCTGTTTCCGATAGACCCTCGGCTCAAAAGAAAAGAAAAGAATTTGAAGCATGAACCTGGATTAGCACATGACATGAAATATTTTGTGCACCCAAGGGTGTGGCCTAGTGGTCAATGAAGTGGGTTGAGAACCATGAGGTCTCAGGTGCAAATCCAGCAAAGACAAAAACGCTAAGTGATTTCTTCCCTTGTCCTAGCCTTGGTGCCCCTTTGCATTGTACCTGCCTCCCCCACCCCCACTTTGTATCTCGCTTATTGCAGAGACCTCATATCTTAATGTGTATTAGTGTACTATGCTATGAGTTTTTGAATGAGAAAGTAATACTGTAAAGTTGTATTTTCAGTTCTGATGGATGACCATAAGGAAGCCGAGGCTATAGCGGAGCTAACAAAAGCCATTTCTTTCAAGCCAGACTTACAACTGCTCCATCTTCGAGCAGCATTTCATGACTCGATGGGTGACCTCACATCTGCAATTCGAGATTGTGAGGCAGCCCTGTGTCTCGACTCAAACCATGCAGATACACTTGATCTCTATCAGAAAGTACAGCAACGAGCTAAAGAACAACTACCAACGTGAAGGAGCAAAGAGATCCGTATTGAGCTTCTTCTTCGTGATTGTTGTAATGGATGTCGGCGCCTAAATTTTTTTATGGTGCACACAGGGCCAATACATAATCATGTGATGGAGTTTGAAAATTTTCATGTCATAGAGAAATTCAAACTAGATTTGCAATGGCCATTATGCCTGCTGAAATTAGAAATTGAACTCTCGAATGGAGAGAGCTACTGAAAAGAGAATGACTGAATCAACTGTACATAACTTTTTTGGTCAACCATAGAGAAATATTTGTGAATTTCATAGAGCAGAGGACTCCATTTACTTGTTTTTCTCCTGTTGCAAAGATAGAGTTCAACAATGCATGTATCTTCAGAATTTGTACGTCAGAACTGCAGCTTGCAATGTAAGTCTAAACTTTGTTGAGACTGTTCTGTATGTGTTTAAGAGACTGTTTTCTACTAAGCAAATAGATTTCAGGTAAAATTATGAGACTCATTGTCTTACCCCTCTTGTTTCTCTCTTTTTCTTTTTCTCCAAGTTCCCTTTCTATACGGTGTCATTATAGATTGATAAGTTTAACTTCTAATTACACAATCAAATCAAATCAAATCACTTAGAAATAATTATTGGTCAATATCCATGATAAGTGAAACTACTAGTTACCTAAAAATTAAAGCAGACAAATGCTGTAACGAGATTACAGACATTTAGAAGGTGACGATGTGACATCTTAGAGGAGCGTACAGTTTTAAAGTTACTACTAATATCTTTTAAAAGAAGTCCTACATTTTTCATAGAAATTTTACTCTATGATTAAGATTTGATACATAGTAATAGGCGAATTCAATATTTAAATTTAATGTGTTTTACCTTTAAAGGCAGAGGTAAGGTATGCGTACATTCTACCCTCCCCAGACCCCAGTTATAGAATTACACTGGGTATATTGTTGTTGTTGTCGTTGTAATGTTTTACCTTTAAAATCCTGCCATTGAGCTATTAAACTTTGAGAACTATAGGTTCAGAATTTGATATTTTATTGATATTCTAGTAATTTTTACATAAAATATATACTAGGTTCGATTGAACTTGAAGCCAACATGCTACATCCACCTCTATACACAACTTCTTTTAATGCAACTAAAAATTGGTAATCATTCCTACTGCAAGATATTCAGGCTCTAGCACAAAAGTACATTTCGAAGCCATGTGGCATAAAAATGTTTCTCCTCTTGAGTAACCTGTGACATGACCAAATAAAAGTTGCACTTTTTTAGCTGAACACCACGAGAAACCCATAGTTCCAACTATTGGTAATTATGACTACCCTGCAACTACTAAACTTTTTAACCTTGCTCACACAAATAACCACACAAGTGTTCCACTTTCTTATGCAAGCTTAGCTTTATTTTCATTGTTATAGATCCAATATCTTGAAATCCTAACACATACATGGAAGAAGAGAAAAAAGAAAAATGCTCAAGAAAATTAGATTTCAGTGCTCCTCTTTTATCAACTAGGCGTCCTATTGAAAAATCATTGTCTAGCTCCAATAATATCCCACCTCAACTTTCATTGGATATTTTTAATAGAGTGCCATTTTCTTGGGAGCAAAGTCCTGGAAAACCAAAGGAAATGGTGACAAACATTATTGAAATTGTGCCACCTCCAAAATTGCCACCATGTATGTGGCATACAAGAAAAGAATTAGCTACAAGTACTACTATATCCTATGATGAGGTATACGATGGTGATATCGACAACGATGATCATGACAATTATGAAGATGATGCTAGGAATAGTATTGACAACCATGATGTTTTCTCAGATGCTCTTGATGTTTTTTCGTTAGGGGAGTCGATAGATGACATGATTGAAACAGACCATAGGGAATCAAATACTTCAACAAATAAGGAGGTTGTTGAGGAGCCTTACTATTATAAGCCATCAGTACCAAATTTCATTATACAGAGATTTCTTCAAGATGCAAAGGAACTAGCTATTTCAACTGCCTTGGAAAATAGTAGGAAGAAATTACTAGAGGATGAACAAAATGGAAGACCATGTAATTTTTCTCCAAAGGCAGCATCATGTGGATTTGACATGTTTATTCCATGGAAAATTAAGCCTAAGCCATGTTGTGTGAAGAATTCCGTAGTGGCAGCTTCTCCAAGAATGAGACCTCAATGGAGCAATAGAGACAAACACGCACCAGATGCGGATCCAAAATTTTAATAGTACACATATGTGTACCTTGAGGAAAATTCATGAATTAGAGTCAACAGAATCAGAATGGATGTGTCCTATTTTATATTTACAGTTTCTTTTTGTTGAATATATATAAGTGATTCGAGTAGAAAGCAGAAAGATAGTATGAATCCTATTTAGTCTAACTCTCTCTTTCAAATTTTCTAGCGAAGTATTGTTTATGATTGAAGGTGAAAACTGCATTGGATTCGGTTGATCGGGGCTATGTCTCGTCCTTTTGTAAGTACTACCGTACCACTACTTCTTTTGTGATTGAGTATCGATCGACTTATAAATATAAATATATATTTTCGTAGCATCTTCAACCATATATAAAACAGTTTCATTTCATTGTAAATGCTTATTGGGAATGCATGATGATTAACTAGATGCAGTTTATGTTTTAGGTTAGATTTTTTTTTTTTTTTCTTCTTCACTTCATATTATGTAGACGACGGATTTTTAAGCAATGTCTTGAAAATTGAACCTTGTATTGAAAGAAGAAAAGGTTATTTCAGATTTTGTAATACATGAATTATGTTAGTTTTGTGCATTGAAAATTAATTAAAGGATGCATGTGTTATTTTGTTCATGAACTAGGGAAGAGAAAAACGTATAATACTATTAATGAATAGAAATGTAATGTCAGTATACGATAAATAACATTAGTATACAATAAAATAATGTTAGTAATAAAAAAGAATATGTTAGCGTAAATAACTGAATTATATTAGCACACTTTATATTTGGTACCGATAATGTAAGTGAAATGACATTGTAAATATTTTATAAAAACTAATCAAAGGAAATATAGAGTATATATATACAAAAAGGTGATTTTCGGTTAGTGTAAGCTCGGAAGATATATGCCGTGACACTAAGATATTAGAGGCTAAACTGTTCTGGCTGCGAATACCGATGATCAACCGTGTCACCTCGCCGGAGAATGGATGTGCTTGAGCAATTGGACAAGGCAACGACATCAACATATGGAGTGACAAATGGATGAGCTCAAACCAATCCCTTAGAGAACTCATCCAGGGACCCCTCCGTAGGCATGAATAAAATTTGAGCCTTCACTCTATCATGCAAAACAATGACCGGAACCTCAACAATATCTCCTTCAATATCCCTACCGAAATTTCCACACATATATTCAATACTTACATTCCTTTCTCCCCAGGAGCTCTATCGGACCAATTCCAAAGATGACACATGTACAGCATAAAATGCCTATACACTATACCAATCAATGATTGCCACAAACACCATTTCACCATCATCAAACTACAAGCTTAAATACTTCTACTGGCTCTTCCACCTCAAGAGACTCCCAACAGCATCCCTTCACCACAAGAACATCACACCCTCGGACCTTTGCAAATACTGCAATACCACAGAAGACATTACATATATCTTTCTCCATTGCCCAAAAGCCATTAATGCTTGGAATGCATTAGGAATCACACAACCCACTGATGATAACTTCTACACCTGGCTTCAAACCATGAGCCAGTCAAAAAATAATCTTCTTCTGCGTAATAACTCACAAATACCTATCGCCATCCTGATACCCTACCTTATTTGGAATAGCTGGATTAATAGAAACCATAACATCTTTAATAATACGCAATATCCCACTGATATCATTCAACTCTGCACCTAGGCTTTACAATTCCATCATTTTGCCATAACTAACCCCACACCCCCTAACAAAACCACCATACAAATTAAGTGGGACAAACCACCACAGGGCTCTTATAAACTCAATATAGATGGTGCATACAACGCAAATACTTCTCAACAAGGAGATGGAGGCGCCATAAGAGACGATACATGGCAATGGAAAGAAGGATTCGCTACAAGAATAATTTTCCAATCAGCTTTACATGCAATGATTCAGGCTCTCCTTAAAGGGCTTGAACTAGCTTTCACGACTAACTTGTTTCTCTGCTTGTGGAAACAGATAACCAGGTATTGACAACCTCCTCACACAAGGAACAACAACAAAAACTCATATAAATATACTATCTGATTGCAATGGAGATACCTCGGATAAAGCACATCTATAGGGAAGCGAATGCAGTGGCACACAAGATGGATGAGAATGGAATCAAGTGCTAAGAACAAATGATGGGAGAATCATATTTTTGGGATACTCCCCCTGATCATGTTATTTTCTTGTTAAACAAAGACATTTTAGAGATAGTATCGTTTAGACCTATGTCGAACCCGCAATTTAGAGATAGCATCGTTTAAATCTATCTCATGTCTGTATATTTTGCAACTACTTTCTTTCCTTTCAGTTATAAAATCTTCGTTTCAGCAAAAAAATGGACATATAGTAGACTATTACATGTTAGGAGAAAATCTATAAATACCTACCTACAGGGGCGGAGGCAGCTTATATCCAGGGGGTTCATCCGAACCCCCTCGACGAAAAAAAAAATTACAAAGTGTATTTTCAAACTTAAAATTATTTTATTTTGTATATATAGTAGGTGTTGAACCCCGACTTCTTCGTATATTTACCTTTTAGAATTTTTTGAACCCCTGATTTAAAATCCACAGCTCTACTAACTTGCCTACCTAGTTTAACCATTTTATGTAAGCAATTTGAGTGAAGTAAAGAAGAATCACTCCCTTCACTTGTTTTCTAGAGAATTTAAGAGTACTCGTCCTACCTAAAATTTCCAACATTTGGTATCTCTGCCGAATTTCTTAAGGGACCAGTGAAGAATCCAAAGTTCTTGAAGATTTGAGAAAATGAAAAACTATATGAAAATTATGATGATGATTTATTGGCAACCAAAACAAAAGGTGAGTCATGTGTAATGAATCAAGTTCGGAAGAAGATGAGCGATAACTCTAAAGAAAGTTACTCAGATGAAGATGATTATGAGGATGACTTTGATTGCAAACAAAAGAAAGTGTGTAACTGTATCTAGCGCGCGCAACAAGTGTTTTTAATGAATTGTTTTTTAATATATTGGCTCCTTATAAAGCGGACCCTTGTAAAAATTCATTTGCTATCGTAGAAGCTAAAAACATTTCTCCCTTCAAATAGTAAAGATATATAATATTTGAGAAATGAAGAAGAAGAAATTCTCCTGCTACTAAGAAATTTCGAAAATAGGAGAGCAGAAGAAAGTGTTAAAAATAGTAAAATTAAATGTTAAAGTATGTAGGTTCATATGTATTTTAGTTTTGCTAGGTGCATGTTCTTTTATATTAATTAGGCACGACTTTATGTTATTATAGTTAACTTCATAGTATGTGTGAAACCATTCATTTGGATGAGTCTAGAGGTGTCTTTGTACACCTATAAATACCCCTCCTTTTGTGATCTTGTAATATAAAAGTAGAGTTTTCCTAATGATATGAATTGAGTTCAATGTTTGTCCCCCTCTTTCATCCTCTGTGTTCCTCATAATATTATCAAGGCCTGTTCACCTAATATTCCTACAAGTTATCAGAACATTGGTTCGATCTTGGAAAAGTAAAGGCAAATTTTGGCAATATCCATTGAAGGTGTTTCTCAAGGTTACGTTTGAGGACCTATTAAAAAGGGCTACTTGCAAAAAGAAGAGTGAATCCTCTCGGTTTGTGAGAAACGAGCAACCCGTCGAGAAGGCTTCATGACATAAATTTACATCCCAACATAAAATTAGCTATATTGATACGACTCCGCAACTTAAATAATCCCAAAAGTGGGATTTTCATCCAAAATAACCCACACAAAAAAAAATTGATAAAAGTACCTTTTGTGCACAAAATTAGTACGCAAAAGGTACTAGTTTTATTTTCCCACACTTTGTATAATTTCAAAGTTTTGAAATTCACATTTTGCCTATACTTTGATCAAAGATTAGTCATGTTTCAAAATTCCGGAATATCAATATTTTATATAGAACCTGATATCTTTTTTTGCGAACAATAATGTAGTCTCAACACATCAAGTATACCTAAATGTTTGGATCGTCATTTTAGGGGTTGTAAAGTGCCCCACATAAGTTTTGTTTGGAAACTTGTTATCGTTAGGTTTAAGTGTTTTATTTTATAAGGATTTGATTTAATTATTTTATTATTTAGTCAAGGCATTACGTTATTAAGGATATGTCGATATTTGTTTCGAGTTTTGTTTTGTTTTGTTCTTTTTTTTTTTTTTTGCCATTCATAATTCAAGACAATTCGAATACATTTGAAGAATTAAAATACATTGATAATTCAAGGCAATTCCAATACATCAAGAAGGACTAAAATACATTCATAATTCAAGACAATCTTCAACCACGAGAGGCTCTTTCACTATGAGATGTTCTTCCACTACGAGAGGTACTTGCACCATCACGGACCCGTTGGTTACACAAATGCTTATCATGGACAAACTCTTTACACGTCGAGCACCTTCGAGAGTATGTCCTATCCGGAACATCCATTTGATTGGGAATCCGAGTTCGTGCGTTGACATGCATTTTATGGATATACTCCTTGTTAGCAATCATTGAAAATGGCTCGTTTGGCCAATAAGATTAATCACCAAGTGGGTAGAAACCTCCGACATATGCTTTAAGATAACTTTCGACGTTGTATTCGGATGCCACATAAGTGGATACCATTTTTTCCATTGCCTCGAAACACTTGATGGCATGAGAACACGGCATGTGGTATGATTTCCACTTACCACAACTACACATTCTCGTTCTCTCATAAACGGTATGAAGGTTTCCACCCCGACCTTGTTAATAACCTCGTCCGGACTTCATACACACGTCAAAGATAGTTATATTTTTCCATCTTGTGTAGCTCACATTTTTTCCTATGATGCTCAAACATTTGTGCAGGTTTTGGCATCAATTTCCCACCATCTGCTTATATGGATTTGGCATGTCTTGTTCTAATGGCAAACCGTTCCACAACTTGCTTGAAAGTCATTCTCGCCATTGCAATAACGGGCAATCCCCGAGTAGATTTTAGCAAACCATTGAATGACTCCGAGCAAATTTTAGCAAACCATCTCCTGCCTCCATCCACATGTAATGTCCATTTCTCAACCTCAATATCCTTCAACCAATTATATGCTATTGGACTCACTGCCTTGATCATCTCCATCCGCATAAGAAACTTTTCTTGATGCTCCATTGCAGCCGCCCATATCAATTTGTTTAGTGTGCTATTTCTAAATTTTGTTTGGAAATTTGTCTTTATGTACCTTAAACAAAAGCGATGGTAAGCAAAGAAGGCTGCCACCCCATCAAATTAAATATATTGCTTAATATGCCTTGCTGTCGATCAGATAGCACGCATATACCCATACAATCCTTAATAATACATCGCCTCAAATGTGTCAAAAACATCCCCCATGTCTCGTTGCTCTCGCTAGCGGCAATGACGAAAGCAAGATGGAATATCGACCCATTGGCATCCATCCCTATTGCAATCAGTAGCTTGATGTCGTATACCCCGTACACATGCGTTCCATCTATTGATGTGACTGGCCGACAATGAGAAAAGCCATCAATGCATGGTTTGAATGTCCAAAACACAAAATTGAAAATATTACCGGCAGTGAGTTTCCACTCTACAACAATGCTAAAAGAGATTGAATTTCGCAGTTGCCATATACCTAAGAATCGCCGGAAAGATCCCTCTCATGTACCTTAAATCTCTCAATAGCCCGCCTACGCCCGAGATGTCCCTTTCTTTTGCTTATCGTTTTACGATATGTTTTCTTAACATTTCTAATGCAAACTTTGATGGGATACCTGGAAAAATTTAAACAAACAACATTTAGCAATGATATGATAATTTAATTGATGTCAAAATTATACTAAACTTGGTCGAATAGCTTACCTTGGGGTTTCCGCAACATGAACAAGTAACACTTGAGCAATCATATTTGTATATAAATTAAAATGATCTGCTTGATTCTCTCCTATATCACAAGTGTGACGTGGGTGAAATTTTGTGATAATCCACATACTATCATGTTTAACAATACCACGAAGAATCCATTGACAACCTTGATATTTTCATCTGCAAAGTAGTCTCAATATGTTTCGGGTTGAATCATCAACCCTAAACTTCCTCATTCCCTGATAGCTATAAATTTTGACGGCCCCTTTGCAATGCCTTTTTGGATTCAAACATCATGCCTTTTGCAAGTTGAACAATATTATTTACAAGATCGATCGATTCTTTCCATAATTTATGGTGAATTGGATCATCTTCTCTGTTGTAGACGAAGGCATCAGGACGACCTTGAAGATTGTCAAGTTATGGAATCACGTTAGAATGCCACTGAATTGGGCTTTCGGCCATCAGTTCTTGTTGGTGAATTGGGCTTTTGGCCATCGATTCTTGCTGGTTTGGCCAACTTTGCATCATTTATACTAATTGTTGTTCTTGAATATGAGGATTAATATCAACTCATCATCATCATCATCGTCGGACTCCTCTGCATTCGGTATATCATCGCTATCACTCGATGATGTTTCTATAGGATTAGGATAATCATCAGCATCTAGTAAAGGCCTCCTCCTACATGAAAAATAGGTAACATATTTTAAATACCAACATCAAAATATATATGGATTATTTAATATCAAGGTGATGAACCTACCGATAGTGTTCAATACCGTCGGGGTTTGAAGAAAGATCAACCGCACCGAAATCAACATTTGGTGCCACTGGCGAGTTTTGTGTGTAATTTTCACTACAGAGACAGTTCAAGTATTGTAAATACTAAGCATCAAAACACTTATATTATTTAATTAATAAAAAGAATACCTACTGATAATAATCAGCCGCACCGAACTGAGAGGATTGCCCAATATTACTCATATCATGTGTATAACCCTTAAATAGGTGCAAAAAAACATTACTATTACCATACGTATAATAAAATAAACATATGATACTACACAAAATTATAATTTAAAAATGGATAGTTACCAATTTTCACTGTAATTTTGATTAAATTGCTGACTTAAAGTTTCCAGCGGGACTTGACCACTCAAAATGTCTCCATAAGAACTCAAGTTCATATAAGTGTTAGTAGGATGGACTTGAGGAACTTCCTGACGAATGTGAGGTATCCTTTCAACATACATTTCAAGAACATTGATGGTGAAACCCCCTATATTCTTCCGGCGCCCTCAACTAGTCCCTCAAAGAGTCATCATCATTGACAGTCCACTCACCATAAATCACTAAACCTTGGGGTGCAATGGATGTTGGATATCTGCCTATTACAGATAATTCATACTCACGATTGCTTTTCATTCTTCTATGTAAGGCATTGAGTAATGTTTCGTAATCCAACGTAGTTGGAAACTTAACATGGCATTGTGGTTTAATACTATAATGAACAGTATTATTATCATAAAGAATCTCTTCATCCTAAAATAAAGAAACCTTAACAGTTGAAGGAGGAAAAGACATTTTCTTAAGAACTTTAGAGTTGGGTTTTTTTCAAGAACTTGAAAAAAGATGACTTCAACTTATGAAATGGATGAGTCTTTACCTCATCCAAAATTCATATTAAATAGAAAAAACTTGAGCGTTTGAGCATGGTTTGTCAAATCAAGGATGTCAAAACTCATATTTTGCGTATATAAATGGTTCACAATATAAACGTGTCATATAAAGCGTCTGAAATTGAGCATGATGTTATCAAATCAAGGATGTCAAAACTCATATTTTGCGCATATAAATGTTGCACAATATAAGTGTGTCATATAAAGCGTATGAAATTGAGCATGGTGTTGTCAAATCAAGGATGCCAAAACTCATATTTTGCGCATATAAATGTTGCACAATATAAGTGTGTTATATAAAGTGTCTGAAATTGAGCATGCTGTTGTCAAATCAAGTATGTCAAAACTCATATTTTGCTCATATAAATGTTGCGCGATATAAGTGTGCCATGTAAAGCGTCTGAAATTGAGCATGGTGTTGTCAAATCAAGGAGTAGTATATAACATGAATGACGAAGAACTAACATTCACATTAAAACGAGTTATTACGTCATTTTGGAACCAATTTTCTGATATTGCTTATATTACATGTTTTACCCCAGTAAACATATTCGAAGCAATGGGTAGGACATGGGAATTAGATGAGCATGATTTTTATTACTCAAATAACCTGAAAAACAGATACAATCAAGAATACAATAATACAATGAGAGATGAGTGGAATTGGCGTGTTAGAGAGATTGAAATGCTAAAACAAAACTTGAGGGCAGTTGGAATCAAACGTCCAAAAAGTCGTGCTACATCAATGTCTCGTAGTACACAACAAGGGTTCAATTTTGCTCTTAACCGTTTTCGCGAAGAGAACAATCGGATGCAAATACGTTGCCTCAGGGTAGAATATGGTCAACAAGGTTGTGTCAGATTCAGATCCAAGTGGGATTGGGACTGTGAGATGTCCGATGAAGATGAATCCTCGTGATCCTATTAATATTTCTCATAATAAAGTAAGTAGGTAGGGACATGAAGAGAACCCCCAAGGGTACTTGGGGTTTTGCAACTATATAAGTAGCCTTTCATTTGTTATTAAACTACAACATATTCAATATCGAGTAGTAGAAATGTAGATTGGTCGGTATTCCCTCTAAATGATTCGAGTAACAGTGGTGATGATAGCTCAAATCATAGCTGCTATTCCAATGATTCGAGTTTTCTTGATAACAATGAATTCAAGATAGCTGATTTGAAACCCCACCTTCTTATAGAGCGTAATGATGATTTTTTTAACGTAAAATATTCAGATCCACAAGAATATTATTGCGGGTTACACCAAGAATGGGCATATCGGCATGCCGAATCAGAACATCTTGTTTGCAACTTGGAAAATCTCAATGCTCAAATCCCAACAAGGTTCTCAATGACCATGCCTCGAACTGATCCACAATCTTGCGAGGCCGCCATACAAAGGATTGGAAAAGAAAACAACAGAATGCTAGCAAAACGTTGTAGATTTTACATGCTAAAGTTGGCCAAAGAACAAGCATCATCGACAGGTAGAGAATTAACATCTACAGAAAGAAGACATGTCTTAAGAAACCCAAAATATTGTTCTGATGATGATTAAGGGTTATTTTGGTTCATTATCTTAGTTTTTGCATCATTCAAGTTTCGAACTCATGATTTAATTTGTATTTTTAATTTATTATGAAGTCATCACTTCGAAATAATTTAGTATATTTTTAATTTTCTTTGATTGTTATAGTCTGTTATTAATTAATAATACATAAAAAGTTCAACAATTCACAATTTTAAAGAAAATACAATAAAATTAGTACATAAAAGGTGTCGATTACATAATACGTGAAAACATACAACTAGTATGTCATGACCCAACTGGAGAGTCATGATGGGCACACGGATCTAACCTACCGAGCACCTCAAAACGTACATCTCATAATCATATCTGAGGGGGTCATATAGATAACTCATAAATATCATCAACTGTAAGGGACACCAGCCCAAAAGATATACATATCCGTCATCAAGATGAGCCTAAGAATACAAGTCGACAAGGCTATCAAAATAGTAATATAACAGAATGCGGATCGAGAAGGTCATAGAACATCTAACTATGCATATTTGTCTATGAGCCTCTACTTGAGTACATAACATAATAAGAACGGGACTGGACCCCGCCATACCCATTTGTACACAAAGGAACTATACCAACTGGACTGCAACTCCGGAACAAGTGGAGTGCCCCTGTACAATCGCTGAGAAGGCAGCCTAAGAGTTTGAACCATCTCTCTGTCTATATAGGTTATGGATTCCATAACTCCTTGTATTCTATGAGATATTCCTCTCTCAAGTTGGACAAAAAATTCTGTCCAAAATTCTGCCAAGTTTTTCCAAATTTTCGACAAACTTAATTTCTTCAATTCGCTTGATCCCGAAACCTTTAGACACTTGTTTAGGAGCCTGTTTGGATGGGCTTAAAATAAGCACTTATAGCGAAGCGCTTATAAGCCAAAAAAAATAAGTTGGGGTAGGCTAACTTATTTTTTTGGCTTATAAGCCGTTTTCGACTATAAGTTCGCTTTTAGATAAGCTAAGCTAAACGGATCCAATTATTTTTTTGGGCTTATTTTATGCACAAAATGACTTTAAGTTGGCCAGCCAAACACTCAAAAAAGCTGAAAACAGCTTATAAGCAACTTATAAGCCAATCCAAACGGGCTCTAGCACTTGTTAGAAGTTCTCCTTAACCTCATAAGAGTTCCATGACCTCTCTTTCTTACATTAGTTTACTTACAACACAAACGAATCGAAAAAATTTGAGGTGTAACATTTTTTCCCCCTTAGAAACATTCGTTCTCGAATGTTAAACACTCAGAGATCTTATAGAAATTTTGGCAGAACTTCCCCTGTAACTGTATCACTACCAACTTGTGACACAGTAACCTAAAATATACAACGCCACACAGGGACACAACAAGCAATAACAATAATGGCCCCACACGACCAATGTCAGTTACTAGCAACATATACATACCTGAAGACTATGATGTCTCAGTCTAAATCCCCTTTGGTAATGGAATCAAATGCGGATATCTGGATCTCCTCTGGGCAAAGCAAGCGCGGATATCTGAATCTCCTATCTTCCTCAGCTTCTCAAGTTATTTCCTCTACATTCACATTCCTTCATAGTATTATACCAAGATTACATCTCTGATTCTCAATCCACAACCTTAGAACTTGATGATCTGAGAGGGTAGTAGGAACTTCCTCGTACGATAATTGTTCTGTAATCCAAATATCATCAATTGGTACAACTGTGTGGGATTTCTCAATACACTTATGGGGCATAGACATGTAAAAGACTGGATATGCGGATTCCCGAATCTGAGGGTACAACTCATAGGCCCTTCGGCCCATCCCGCGCATATTCTTGTGAAGTCTAAAATATCCAAGGGTAAACTTGTCTTGCTTATAATTCTCATAAATCTCTTCAGAATGAAATTCTAAATCTCAAACAATCTGATACTCTCCCATTCTTATGGAGCTTCATATGGGCCATCTGGATATGCAAATTCAAGCCACAGTAACTGGTCATCCCAACTTTCTTAAAGGTCTAGCATACATGTTCATAATATATCCTGAGACGTCTAAAAAGCGTGCTCTACCTTCCCACTTACCTCAAGGTGGAAGTCAACACTGGGGTAACCTATATTCTTCAGGTTTCTCTGAATGTACTGATCCTCAGGCACTAGTAGAGAACTGGGCATCTTAACCAAATAATTCCATATGTAGCTTACATGATCCCTTACAATTATAAAATCCATATTGATTATTCCTTCATTCCTCAACGACATATCCATTTGTTTTCTCGGTCTTTCAGGCTTCTGTTTATTTATTAATGAACCACGAACTCTGTAATATTTCCTTTATATCGGTCCCCTAAAGTCATGATACACCTTTGTTACCTCTGAATAGATCATATAACTTCGCTACATTTATCATATAGTCGGTCCTGATATGTACCACATTTAGGATACTATGTCCTTGCTCAGGCTTCCCAACATATACTATATCTTGCTATTACTATTCTCGACTACGCTACACTTCACCAGTTGAAGCTATTTAGAGATCTTGGCAAGCTTCTCGTATATTTATATCATCTCTATGGCACATAATTCTATACCCTTTTGTTACCTTTCATAATGAACGTATTCATTTTGGTGCTAGGTCCATCCTTATTCATCTTAATGCCATGAAGCTTTCTTACACGAACTTACTCCTTATTATCCTCTTCATTACCGCCTCTAATCTTTAGTTCCTCATTTAGGTCCATCTTATTCCATTTACTTACAATGCGGCTTTAATTCTTTTACATCTTGAATATTCTATGCCTGAAATTCTCATATCATCTATAAGCTTTCGCTTCCAGATAATCATACACATTTATTCTTTTTCATCGTAGGATGCTACCGTCAAGTACTCACGTGCCTTCAAATAGTTTATTTCCATTTCATCCCTCTTCTATTGTTAACTCCGCCTCCTTCCCATAATAAAGACGTTACTAGATTCTAACTTAAATGCTTTTGCCTTTAAAGCTTTCCCTGTACAATGCTTTTCTAACCGGTATGCGATGTTGGAACTTCGTATCCACATAACTAGCACGCGGTGGCTATTTCACTTAACTTCTTATCTTAGTTCATTATTTACTTTGAGTACCATCATACTCAATCCTTTCCCGTTTCTCCATCACTGAACTTCCTATTACACCCTTATCTTGAAATTTTGAGTAATTCTTTCCTTGAAGTGCTCTCTTCCAATCTTTATTTATTCTTTCATATGACTGACTGGTTATGTTTATCATCAAATTGTCCTTACACTTTATCGTCCTGCTAGCGTAATATCCCTTTGAGGTAGTTTCCAATTCCTTTGTCATTATCTTTCCATCTTCTAATGAGGCATACTCCTGATCCTATATTTGTCGTCTCGTCTTCCCCCTTAAGGTGTTAGCCTACTAATCTATATTTGACATCCCATTTAACTCTCCTTTTCCCTGTAGGTACATACTCCCAGAAATTTTCGCGACTAATCTTAGTCGTAAATGTTAGTCATCTGAGTCTATGTGGTCAGTTGCACATACATGTAGCGGGTCACATATTCTCATAAACGTACTGGCCTTGGATGGGCCTAATCTTCCATCAAGGATATCTTCAAAATTTTAATTATCGTCCTTCCAGAAATCATCTTTCTCCTATTACTCGCTCTCCTATTTCATCACTGTAATGGTATCTAGCACAAGATTCTTTTCTCAAAAATCTTCCCTGATTGTTAATATTCCTCCTTTTCTTCGTTGCATAAACGCTCGTTCTTTTTACGGTCTCTTTTAGACTACAAGTTCGTCCCATCTATGATGAGCATATCTTATATCAAATTGGCAACCTCAACCCATTCTTTTCCCGTCATACGTTAATTCTTCCGAATATCTCTCACTTCCTTCATCGGCTATTTAGCCTTGTATTACTAGCTCAATATTAAAACTTCTGGAGGGAAATGTTCCGTACCTTGGTCCTACATTTGTCTTATACATTCTTGCAAAACAACTCATGTTTCTTATATCCTTATACTCGTACCTCTGTATAACATCCTTGCCAATATACTCTATGCGATAAGAAGGCCCTCGTCAATATCTAGCTCATTTAGTAACGTACATTATTCTTTTACCTCTTCTAACCAATCATATCTTTTCTTTACCATTCAGAACAATAACTATCCTTGGCAAATCTTGCATTCCGTATCCTACCCCTTTAGACCTTAAGCATTATCATCCTTATAATTGATACTCTTTTCCCTTTTCGTAATTCCTGCTTTACCTCTTTCTACTCGTAAATCATTCACATATTTACACTCAGGTGTCATAGTTAAACATATACCTATCCTCCACCTCTTACCTCAAGGAGAAAATGCAACTCCCATCTAATCATACCGATATCTCATTAATAAAATACTTCTAAGGTTGTTAACCCCTCACAGTATAAACACAATCGTTTGTTATTGTTGTTATACCCCCATTTTAACCGGGTTGAAGCGGAGTATAACGTATTGGAGATTCCTATATTGCTTATGTTAAGGAGTCGCCACCTAATTGATTTTAAGGTGAATTAGGTCACCTAACTATTAACTAAGGTAAAGCTAACTAAACCTCGTTAATAGTACGCTTAATCAGTGTGATTCTAGGTAAGGGTTCTATATTATCCTAAAGGGAAGGGGTTAGGCATCCTCTAGGATCCGTAACTACGGTTATCCGGCCAAACTTAGGTTAATTAATTAATGCAAATAAAATGTTCGAAATTTTAAGAAAAAGGGCTAAAAATGTTGCTAGGGTTTTTAAGAAAAATATAAGAATGTTGCTTAAGATAAAATTTAGAGAAAATATAATAATTTGCATAAAAGAAGATTTTAAATGCCAAAAATAAAACTTATAAAAGTTGCTAAGCTTTAAATAAAAATGCTATTTAGAACGAAATTTGTAGATAATATAATAATTTGCATAAAAGGAAACTCCAAAGTGCCATTTAAAATAAATTTGTAAATATTGATTTGATTTTAAATACTAATGCTATTTTCTTTAAAATAAAACTTGTAAAAGATAACTTGCATTATGAGTGGATGAAAATGCGAGTTTGTGCAGCATTTTTACAAAATACCTGAAATAATTCAAATGACAAGATATTAATGGATTTTTAGGAGTATGAGCAAAATACGGAAAAAAATAGCTAATGATAGTTTATCTTTTTTTTTATTAACTATGCTCAAATAAGATCTTTGCATGATTGACTCTAAATTTGAAAAGCTGTTTATAAAATATATATGACGTTTGAAATGTCTATGATGGCAAAAATACGATTCCCTTTTACTTAAAATATATATATATATATATATATATATAGTCACGTCATTTTGCAAATCAATTATTTCCAATAAAATAAACATTAGACATTATAAATAATATTAATATGAAAAGAGAAGTAAACTTATGAAATTCGTTAGTCTTCCTCAAACTAACTACCCATTACTAAAACTAAACCTCCGATTCATCTAAGGTTCATCTAAATAAAAAATCAAAGAGTTAGTCGAATAATACAAGTTAAATGCATAAAACAAAGCGGTATTTGAGATAGAATCAAATGGGCTCGGCCCATTTTTAGGGCTCACTACGATCACGATCTTTTTGGGAATGGACTTAGTCTATTTTAGGCTGATTAATCACTGTCTTTAGGCCTCGGCCAGTTTTTCAATTTTATTTTCTGTTGCGGATTGGGCCTGACACGAGAATGACAGGTTGGGCTTTTAGCCCAATGCCGAATGCGGGGAGGAACGAGTCCCTCGGACTCGTATGCGGTAGTCTTCTTCGGGTGCAGCGAAATGGGATGCGGGTTTCCGATCTAACCTCGAAGACTACCAAATCCGAGCTTGCGATGCTCGGATTCAAAGCGACACCAAGACAAACAAAAACCCAAAAAAACAACTTAGGATTTTGACTTGATATTCAGAAAAAGGGGCTGATGAACTAGTATTGTTTAGGGGATTTTGCGGCTAAAGACTTAGTTTTTGAGGAATTTCATCAATCCAAAATCTCCCTCTTAAACGATTCAAACGCCCCTATTTATAGGGTTTTGCTTTGTATTGTGCTGAATAAAAAAAAAAGACGCGTGGGGAACAGAGGGAATGGGGATGGCAGTGAGCGTGGGGAACAGGGGAAGGTGGAGGTGGCAGAGATAACGTGGGGGGGGGGGGGGGGTGAGGAAGTCGATGAAGGAGAAGAGGGAAAGAGAAAGAGAAGGGATGGGGGGAAGGGGAGGGAGCGGCGATGAAGGAAAACGATGAAGGAAACCCTAAAAGGGTTTCCTTTGTTAAATTAAAACGGGTCGGGTCTGCTTTTGCTTTTGTGAAAGTGGACAGCTCCTTTCATAAAGTTGTCGGCCATCTGGGTTTTACCTGAAGGGTAAAAGCCTTTTTGAAAAGTAGGACCATTTGCTTTTTTATAAAGCTTGTCGACAAAAATCAAATGAGCGAGAAAAAAAAAAAATCGGAATTGTGTATAGATACGTATTGTTTTTTTAAGACGTATATAGCGATAACAAATACAAATACGTCAAAGCCATGATATACAAATCAAGAATCAATTAATTACGTTATATAAGTACGGTTAAGAAATCTATATTGACAAGAAATAATTTGTATTAGTACTTATACACATAAGAAGTATATAAAGACAAGACTAGTACTTTAAAGTAAACTATCTACCCTAAGTCTACAATACAGTGACTTATACCCTATATTTGACTAATCATTTTAATTTGGGCTTTGTCCGCCTTATAATAAGACTTTGATAATTTATTTGGGCATGTCCGCCTTTATAATAGGACTTGGTTAATTTATTTGGGCATGTCTGCCTTAAAATGGGACGTATTAAGTTTTTTCAAAAAGAGCACTGATATTGCACTTGCATTCGCACTACTTTTACCTTGAATGATTTTCGTACTAATCGCACACTAATGCTACTTTTATCTCAAATATTTTATACCACTCCCACGCTAGCACTATTTTTATATCAAATATTTTGTCTTGATCTATACTTGTGGCACAATTTTTACCTCAAATATTTTGTACTAATCTCGCATTTGCCACCCGGCTTTACACCTCACATAATTTGTACGAATCGCGCACTTGCACTATTTTTATCACGAAATAATATCGCACTAATTTTACACTTGCGTTAATTTTATCTAGGAATAATTCCACGCTTCTTGTGAAAAGAAAGAAAGTACGTAATGTTTACAGCCTTGCAAGGCCTATGCATTGAACGGTTTTAGTTTTCTTAGGACTAATTATGCCCCTCAACTGCTAACAACTCTCGAATTTTACGATAAATTAATGTTTAAGTCTTACAAAGATTTTTAAATGTATCGATGCACAAATATTTTTATTGCTTTCAAATGCTTCGCACAAAATGCTTCAAATGCACAGCATACGCACTACTGCTCTCGAAGGCTCTGCATAAATAATTTCAAACGCCTTTGTAGCATGAATCATACTACTATTTTTAAACGCATTATCGCTTTCAAATGCCCCTCGCAAATGCTTTCAAATACATTGCACAGCCGCCCAATCTTTTATTTGTTCCCCTAAATGCTTTAAAAAAACTGGGTCTTTCACCTTTCCCAATCTTTCATTTCCCGCATAAAAGCTTTAAATGTTTTATTACCACCCCTTTCCAAAACTTTGTTTTCGCTAAAGCAAATGCCCCCCTTTTCCAGACCTGCCCAAAGCTTTATTTGCTCCCCTAAATGCTTTTTCCTTTTCACTGCCCCCCGC
>NC_081346.1:57153415-57169426 GCF_029784015.1 Lycium ferocissimum | reverse complement strand
AAAAGGTTTTTTTCCCCTCTAACATTTTAAGGTTTTAGATAGAACATTTTAATAATGGACATCGATATTTATGCCTGGGGAAGGCCATGGGGAAGCAGCCACTTCAAGAAATTCAAAATGGGAGCATTTGCGACTATTTAACTTCATTTTTTTCATTATACTTTAAAGGCAAAGGACCGAATATATCCCTGATAATATATTTGATATAGGGCAGCTTCACTCTCCGTTTCAAAATGATATCGTTCGTGACCTTGCTGTTAACCAAATGACCCATATATATGTCATTATTGGCTAATATATAGACCAATTTTCCTATTAAAATTATGAGATAATGGTGCCACCTAGTACTAATAATTGAACCCCGCACTGTTAACCAAATGACCCATATATGTGTCATTATTGGCCAGTGTTTTAAAAGCGGCGTAAGGGCGTTTTTATTATTTACGTATGCGCTCGGCGAAGCGTAAGCTCCCGAGGCACGGGCGTAAGCCCCGTGGGTGTTAATTTTAGTATTTCATAAAATAATATAATTACAATAAATACTTTTAAATATGTAAAATCACATTAAAAAAATAAAAGAAAACTATTTATATATATAAATGTTCGAGTTAGTGCAATCTCAGAGTTCTCCATCTCAGATAAAAATGGATGAGACGGGTGTGGCAGTTAGACCCACTGTATCGGGTAAAGATACAGCTAGTCCGGTTCAAACGGTAGCGGGTAAAAGGCTCATCAAATCCATTTGATGGTCACATACTACTGCGCAAAAGTGAAGATGAGGGATGTTCATCTCCAAACAAGACGGAGACTACGAAAGACACTTACGCAAGGAGCAGAGCAAACACAAAAGAAAAGCATCTTTTTTATAAAAAAAGAAAAAGAACGAATATATATATATATATATATATAAGGCTTGATCCTTTAAAAACTAATCAAAGCAATCCATTATACGCCACTTACAACTTGTAATTATATGTAACATAATTTTACAAGTATAAACAATACAATGAAATAAAAGTTATTATGAAATACAAATCAACTATAACATCTTAACTTTCAAACAATGAAAAATCACAATTTCTTAAAACAATATTGCTATCATACTATTCATTTTATCTCGGTATTATTATAATTAAAACGTAACTCCTTCATGAATAAAAATATAATTACTTTAAATAGTAAAATAATAAAATATGGTACTTTTGATACATAGGATGTACAAAAGACCAATGACAAGTGAAAATTTACAATTCTATTATGTATTTTTCAAAGAAATATAAAGTCATATTCCCTCACGATGTTCTCAAATGTATGCAATACTACGACTTGTTATTTTGAGTTACACCCTATTCCTCTTACTTTTTATAGATGAAAAACTATTAAGTATCATTCATTTTGTTAAAGAATTATAAGAGTCAACGATACTAAATTAAATTTAACATATAATTTGTGTAAGAGCGGTGGCGAGCCACGGTGTTGGGCGTTAGGTGTGTTAGGCGTACGATCGGCGCTTAGGGCGTAAGCCTCACGGGAACTAAGCCCCGCACGTGAGACCCGGGGCGTTTTACTAGTGCCCCGCCCCGGGGCGAGCTCCGAGGCGAGCCCTAAAACTGCCTTTTAAAACACTGTTATTGGCTAATATATAGACCAATTTTCCTATTAAAATTATGAGATAATGGTGCGTCCTATTACTAATAATTGAACCCCCACCCCCTTGCTATTTTAAACCACCACGTCTAGTATAGGGCCAATTTGAACTACCACGTCTACTGTAGGTGCAATATTGAACTATCATATCTAATATAGGGGTAAATATGGCCCTTGGAAAGAAATTCTAACAGCCTATAACTTCAAGTTCTGCATCATAGACTCAACTTTTAAAACAGGCAAATTCCATTCTGAAGTCTGAACAACACTTTTCATCACTCGAATGATTCTCATGAACATATAAACCAAGAACCAATTTAATTTCACCTACAATATGGCTTTATATTATAAGATTGACTAAGAAGGCAAACTACCCAAAAACATACACGTCCATTTTACCAACAAAATGTTATTTTGGAATGTCCATAATATTACATAACATTGACTAGAAAGCTGATTTCATCACCCATGCTGCAATGACGGACAAAGCAATGCAACCAAGTAATGACTTAGTGAAAAACCACTCGAATTTAGGGACATTTTCTTCAAAGAATTAGAGAAGAAGTTGATGAAAATTATAGAAAATTTAAGACTTACCTAACCCTAATTCAAATTAAGAGAGGTGGCCAGATTTTATCATGAAATCGAAAAACCAAGCTGGAAATGTTGTAGATAATAAATAACCTAACAAATGGGTACGGAAAAATGACGCTTTTGGTCCCTGAGTTATCACTTTACTTTGATTTTGGTCCCTGTGATATCCAACTAAGCATTTATGACCTTCAATTAAGCAATGTGTGCTATTTTGATCCAATGACTAACAAATGTCATAAAACTAAATAAATTGTCAATTGTTAGTAAGGACATTTTGGACATTTAAAAAATTATATTTTTGAGGCACCAAAGACCCACCACCACTCCACCAGTAAAACACAACTAATAGCACCACCGTGGAAACGGCCGCGAAACTCCAGCCGTCCACTAAACTGCACAGATCTCAACCTATAAAAAACCCCATGAAACAGATCCACAAATTGTCATAGCTATCCAACTAACTATACAAAATTTTCTTTTGTAAGAAATTGCACTAGAATTGTCAATTGGACGATAATTGCCGCAAATTGTGTCTTCTTGTAATTGAAGGGTCCATTCTTTTCTTTCTATAATTAGAAAACAAAAAACTTTCTAAATCTTGCAACGACTGCTTCTTTGAAGCTTCTTGCAAACCCAGGAAACTTGGCACTCAAGCGACGGCTCGTAGAAGAGGTAAAGTTGTATTTTTCTATGTGGGTGTCAGTGTTTTTCCACGTTCCACTTATTGTGCTCGATTTTATCTCAGTTTCTATCCAGAAAATTGTTGTTTCATGTTTTTTTTAGTAGGTTGAGATCTGTGGTGTTTGGTGGACGGCTATGGAACGGCGGTGCTATTAGTTCTGTTTTACTGGTGGAATGGTGGTGGGGTCATTGTTGGCTCAAAAGCATATTTTTTTAAATGTCCAAAATGCCCTTACTAACAATTGACAATTTGTTTCGTTTGATGACATTTGTTAGTCATCGGATCAAAATAGCACACATTGTTTAACTGAAGGTCAAAAATGCTTAATCGAATATCACAGGGACCAAAATCGAAATAACGCAATAACTCAGGGACTAGAAGCGCCATTTGCCCAATGAATATTGTAGTTTCTAATGGGTAATTAATAAAGAAGAAGTTTTAAAATGGCGAGGGGGTGTTTTTTTTTTTTTTTAAATATAATTATAATTGGTGGATATTTTTTTTTTCTTAAAAATAAATTAAAATTTTTAATAGGTAAATTGGGGTTCGTTAGCCAATAAAGGCAAATATGGGCCATTTGGCCACCGATAGGATTGCATAGATAATTTTGAAATAGCGGATAAAATTGCTCTATATTGAATATATTAGGGCTATATTTGGCCCTTTTCCCTACTGAAAAAGACTATTTTAGCCAGAGGTGGATCCAGGATTTGATTATTTACGGGTGCCACAATGACTAAATCGAATTTTCGAGTGATAAATATTGAGGGACGTTGTCAGTCTACTATTCTGTTAAGATAGCTAACGGACACTATATAAAAATGAAATTGTTTTTTCAATTTTTCTTAATGAAACCGACGGACGTCCGTAGGTTAATTTTGCTCAAAAATGCACAATAATTATATAAAATTTTATAATATCGTCTTGTCTTTAATTTATTTACTGATGGAGGCTATCGAATCGAAGGGAGTCTATCGATTTTTTCCGAGATGATAATTTTCGATATATATATGACGGATAGTTATATATCGAAAATTATCATCTCGGGAAAAAATCGATAGACTCCTTCGGTTGGATAGCCTCCATCAGTAAATAAATTAAAGGCAAGACGATATATAACTATCTCTCGGATGACTATGCTGGGAACATGCACCTTCGACATGTGAAAACTCAAAGACCAACTGGAGAGTACGCTATAATAGTTTTTGTTCTACATCAACGGTCTTCACAGCTTCAATAGCACAGTCATCAGTCTTTGTTAACAATCCTTTAGGAAATCAATGGTACTCTACATCTCCCATGGTATCTAGTGTAGGATTTCCTTGTACTAGTATTACTACTGATGTAGATGCCTTTGGGCATCAGCTCCCTGTGTATTCTTAATTCAAAATAAAAAAAAAAAAAAAAAGAAGATATATAACTATCCGTCGATTTTGTCCCTCGGAAAAAGGCTTGTTCTTAGTAGTGCACTATCTTTAATGCAAACTTACCGCTAGTTAATAAGATTTGAATTAAGGTCTACGCTCAGTTGGGTCGATCCATTTTGAATTAATTCCGTTCGATTCAATGACATAATTACTTACATTTGTAAATACATCACACTCTGTGTAGCAGATTAAACAATACATAACCAAAAAAAATGACAACAAAACTTAACGAAGACACCGAAATTCAACTAAATACAATAGAAGCAAAGCAAAAATATATACTTGATCGAGGGGGAAAAAAACCAAATAGGGCAAAGAAATAAACAAGGAAACTAGAGAAGATTTGTGGAGGAGGCCACTTTCAAGTTTCAATTGGGAATAAGGCCACTCAATTTCTTTTTCAATTATTTTTCAGTATTAGGGTTTAGAAAAAGGGGAATAGGGTATATTTCATAATTATAAAAAGTTTGGAGATTTTAAGTTATACACTTAAGTCCCTGTGACTTGTAATAAAATATACAAAGTCCCTCTCTCTTTCTCCTAAAATATGCATAAGTCCCCTTCTCTCTCTTCACTCTCTTCTCTATCAAGACCAATCTCTCCAGTCGATTTTTCTTTTCTCAAGAGCCCAGAAGCTCTCCAATCGTTGTCCTCAGGTATGTTAATTAATTTTGCATCAGTGGCGAAGCATTTTAAGATCCATATTGCCTATTTAAAAGTATGGTTTGATTTATTTATTTTCAATCTTGATAAAAACCTAGTGTTCATAAAGTTCTGCTTTTTTTCCAAAACATTTAAAGTTTTGCCTGTTTTTTCATCGAAATGTGTGTTACTTATACTTATTTTGCTTGTTTCGATCTTTCTTTTTGTGTTTTTGCTTTTGTAAATTATGGTCTATTAATAGAGTTTTAGTCGATTATTCTTATTCCCTATCTGAAAAACAGGCACAATAAAGTCCCTATTTGAGGATGGTTCAGATACAACCGCCACGTCCCCGTTCAGGATGGTTCAAATACATATAGTTCAGATACATGATTCAAATATAGTTGAGAGTTGAGAGTGATGGTTCTTATATCGTGGTTCAATAAAGTTTGTATTGTTTATATATATAGATCGTATAAATGCCTAGGTGTAGAGGAAGAAGAGGAAAAATACTCTCCCGTTCTAGTGATATGGTTCAAACCTGTTCTTCTGCGGATCCTAAGGATAAAAAAAGAAGAGATTAAGAAGTTAGCGGAGATGTAAAAAGAAAAAGAAGTGCAGAAGCTTAGAGCGAGTCCTTCTCAGACCCCATTGATGGGTATCGTGTTGATGATGATGAAGGAGATAGAGTCGATAGTAGAGTTGAGAATGATAGAGTTGATAGTAGAGTTGAGAATGATGGTTATGTATTTGAGAATGGAGGTGTTTGATCAAGAAAGATAATGGAGGAGTTTCATCAAGAAAAGAGACAACGGAGGAGTTTGTTCAAGAAAAAAGACAATGGAGGAGTTTGAACTTTTGGTCGGTTTTATATAGGGAAGGATGTATTGTTAAGGTTGTAAATTTAAGAATTTTTTATTTTATTACCGTTGTAGAGAAATTTGTGGTCCGTCAGTAGAAATAAAACCAGGGGTGTTGGGTCAATTATAAGCCAAACCGGAAATAAACCACCTTAGTTTGTAATAACTCACTGCTTAGGATAATTTTAGACCATTTTGGTCAATGATAAACCAGAGAAATTAAGGCGACCGTTGGAATGAAAAGCATGCTGAATTTGCTCTAGTCTAATGGAAATTTTTTTTAAAAAAATAAAACAAAACCAAAACCCTAAACCCCAAAGTGCACAAATCTAAGGGATCGTGGATAGGTATACCATAAACTGACCATCTTCAATAGCTAACAGTTATCATTTAGGCTCGACTTCACGAATGGTCAATAATTATCCATATGTTATATATAGACCAAGGACAATATTTGTCTAAAAAATCCATAAATAAATAAAATAAAATAAATAAAAAGGACATGCCCTATTTAAACATTATAATAACACTTTAATACATAAATATATGAGAGTCCCCATTAATCCATTGAGCACATGATCATGATCAAAATAGTTTTAAGACAAGTAATGGTACTTAAAAGGCCAATATTTATCTTAAAAAAGTCATAAATAAATTAAAAAAATAAAAAAGGATATTAAACATTATAATAACACATTAATACATCATAGGAGAGTCTCCATCCATTGAACACATGATCAAAATAGTTTTAGGACAAGTAATGGTATTTAAAAGGCCAATATTTGTCTAACAAGCCATGAATAAATAAAAAGGCTTAATACTATTTAAACATTATAACAACACTTTAATATATTATATGGATTTATCCTTAGAACAAGGTTGTGCTTTGAGTCCCAATTACTTATCCTAAAACTATTTTGATCATGTCTTCAATGATTAGAGTGTTATTAAAGAGCGTTATGTCCTCTTTTTATTTTATTTTATTAATTTATGGCTTTTTAGACAAAAGCTTTAAATATCATTAGTATCATGGTTATCCTTAGATAACAAGGTTTTGTGCATATCCTTTTTATTTATTTTATTTTTAGTTATTTTGAGATAAAAACTTTTAAGTATTATTACTTTCTTAAATCTCTTTTGATTGTTCAATGGATGGGGACTCTCATATAATTTATTAATTGGATGTATGTCCTTTTTTTATTTTATTTTATTTATTTATGATTACAATTACTTGTCCTAAAACTCTTTTGATCATGTGTTTAATGGATATGTATTAAATTTTTATTATAATATTTAAATAGTGATATGTCCTTTCTAAAAAAAAATTATTTATGGCTATTTAGACAAATATTAGCCTTTTAAGTACCATTACTTATCCTAAAACTCTTTTGCTGTGTTTAATGGATAGAGACTCTCATATGATGTTTTTAAGTGTTATTATAATGTTTAAATAGTGTTATGTCCTTTTTAAAAAAAATATGTATGGCTATTTAGACAAATATTGACCTTTTAAGTACCATGACTTGTCCTAAAACTCTCTTGATCATGTGTTTAATGGATGGAGACCCTCATATGATGTATTAGAGTGTTATTAATGTTTAAATAGTGGCATGTATTTTTAATTTTTTTTTTTATTAATGGCTATTTAGACAAATATTGGCCTTTTAAGTACCATTACTTGTCCTAAAACTCTTTTGATCATGTGCTCAATGGACGGGGACTCTCGTATGGTGTATAAAAGTGTTATTATAATATTTAAATAGTGGCATGTACTTTTATTTATTTTATTTTATTTACTTAGGGCTTTTTAGACAGATATTGTCCTTAGTCTATACATAACATGTGGAAAATTATTGAGCATGCATGAAGTCGAGCCTAAATGATAACTGTTAGCTATTGACGATGATCGGTTTATGGTATACCTATCCATGATCTCTTAGATTTGTGCAATTTGGGGTTTAGGGTTTGTGGTTTTATTTTCTTATTTTTTTTTGTTCGTACACTCTTCGTCATCACTATTAGGATCATCCTGTCACCTTGCTCATAGAAATCCAATTCTAACATTTTGAGGTCTCCTCTCATTCACCCATGTAATCACCACCTACTATAATATATTCTGCAATCGACACCATAATAAATCTATAATAGACTACGGCTATGGTTTATGACTGCAATCGATGCCATAATAAATTGATAATAGACTACGGCTATGGTCTATGATTGCAATCGACGCCATACTAAGTTGCCGGGGACTAATTTTCTGATGAAAAGCCGAAATTTTCGCCGGAATTTTCGTGGGAAACGAGATCTGAAAAGTGAATAAATCGGGAGCTTTCGGAGGGAACTTTTTGTTTTGTTTTTGTTTTTTGGGGTAATTAAAATGTTGGGGGTTAGGGGCCAAAGTGTAGTTTTTAAAACTTTGGGGCTAGAATTTGACACAACACATTTCTGACATTCTGACGTCGTAAATGGTGGCCAAAGCACCAATTGGTGAAGACTTGTGGCCTTTTGGCAAAATAACTTTTCAATACGGCCTTTTGGCCAGCTCCCCCAGGAAACTAAGGAAGCCTACAATGGTGGAAGCGTGGACATAAGTTTAATAGCAACGCCAAATTATACTATTTGTGCAAATCTCTCAGTTAATTTGTAAAACTGGCGTGGGTTAGCCATTTTTTGGGCCTTTAATTGAAAAGCAGCCGGAATCTATAAAGTACTTGAAAAATAACCATTTTCTTAATGAGTAGCCAAGATCCTAACAAAATTATCCTTAGGTAAAACACGAAAAAAATCCAGTATATTATGCCGGAGTTCATAACAAAATGCTGAAATAAAAAAATGGTTATTTTTTAAGAGTGGAGATTTTTGTCTTTCATGTTAAACATTACTCCCTCCGTCCCAATTTAAGTATCTTACTTGTTTTTTTGATCTGTTCCAAAAAGAGTGTCTCTTTCTATATTTAGTAAATTGACAATTCAAATACCACAAATGTCAAGTTTAAAACCACAAAATTCAAAGGATAATTTAGTACATTACACACATGTTTAATTTAGAACCACAAAATTGAAAAAGTCTCTTATATTTCTTAAACTCCGTATCTGATCAAACTAAGACACCTAAATTTGGACGTAAGGAGTAACTATTTTTAGCAACTTTTGAATATGCATCTGTCACCCAAATTTCAATCAATTTATTGCATGGGTTGCGCTTCATACGGACTGGTCTTTAATTTTTTCCCCTCAAACGCTGTTCATTAATTTTTTCCCTGCTTCTTATTTAATGAATATTTGTGGGCTAAAGTACCCTTATTCGTTGGTCTTAAAAATCAGAGATTCTGGGTTCGATCCCCAGCAGAGTAAAAAAAAAAAAAATCGCAAGACAAAGTTTCATATCCGGTATAGTTATGTAGAAATGAAGTTATTATTGACAAGGACCACATAAGTCTCCTTTCCTAGAAAGTGAAGCCCAACTTTCTTTTTCCCAGTAAGTAAAGCCCAACTCATAAAACCCATCAGCTGTAACGATCCAGCCCAACTAATTAACACGAGCAACAAGGACCACCACACGTGTGAAATTTCAAAAAAATAGCTAGGGTTTAAAAGTCGGGCAACCTCGGTCAGTCCGGGCAACACCTCAGAATTCGTAACACATAGTAGTATTTGTAGGGTTTTTTTTTTTCAACACAGTTTCAAATTATACAATATAAGCTCCTCCATATCCCGCTTCTTCACATTATTCGAAAAAATACACCCACCCACCCACTAGCCCCTCATATATACAATTCAAATTCACATAAATAACACACAAAGCTTTGTTAATCAATAACTGTTTGATTGAGTTTGTTCACTGAGCTAGGAAAAACCCTAGCTCGTGCTTGTCCATTAGAAATCCCTAATCTTCATTTTTAATTGTAGGTAATGTTTACTGATTGAGATTATTTACTGGATTTTCTTTTTGTTTATGACTAGATCTGGTTCGATTTCAACATTTTTAGGTTAGGTTTAGTGTTTTTATGTTGTTTTTATCTGCTACAGTTACTTATGCATTAATCTTTTTGGTCTACTTGCTTTAAAGCTGATTATCGTCTATTTATAAGTGTATATGTAGCTATATATATATATGGTGTACAAGCTATGTTTATCAATCGATGTTTACTTGGAACATGCTCTTTGGTTGTTGTTGAACAATTTAGTGTTTTTATTGTTGTTTAATGTGCTACAGTTGCGTATGTGTTGATTTTTTTGTTTTACTTGTTTTATTAGCTTTAGAGTTGATATTTTTTTTTTTTATGTTGTAGAAAGTATATATATATATATATATATATATATATATGGTGTACAAGCTCTGTTTATCAATCAATGTTAACTTGGAACATGAGATTTGGTTTTTAAAATATTGGCTTGTGGACTTTTAACTTATCGTTTGAGTTCATGGAAAGCTTTCGGTTTGATTTAATTTATTGGCTCAAATAGAGTGGAATGGACCTAGAAGATATATATTTCTACCCTAACTAGTTATTTGGATTGAGAAGTAGTTGATTGATTTTTTTTTTTTTTAAATTAAAATGAAAATAGCGGAAGCCTTTGAATGTTAACAACTTTGGTTTGCTTGGTTTTTTGAAGCTTCCTGATGGCATCTCATTTTAGAACTTATAGAACAAATGACACTTTTGAATTGTTATTTTGTTGTTATCAAGCCCTTTTAAGGGGTGGTGTGGTATGCTGGACAAGCATAAATAATCTTGGGATAAAAATCTTGTACTGACTTATCCCTTGTTTGGTTACTAATCCTAGTATAAGTTATACCGGGATTAAAAATAGTACCGTGATAATGGTGGAAAAATAGAACTGTGATTTGTTATCCCTGGATAAAACAATGAAAAAGAGGTTATTTTTGTAAACAAACAACTTCTTCTTAGAGATTATGCAATGCATGTTATTTTTAATACCACAAACCAAATAGTCAATAGGAAATAATACCAGGATAACTACTCCCGTCATAACTTGTCTTCAAACCAAACCCCTAACTATTGTGACAGTATGTTTCTTTATGGGTGAAATGGAATGGGAATTTCAAAGAGTTGCTCATTGCACCTACCACGCCTCTTATCACTAGAAGATATTCCTGTAATTTTCTTTAGGGTGCTGATTGATTACTAGATATCTCTTGTATTTTTAAAAACTGCTGCCTAACTTTGTTCAATTTGTAGGAGACATGGCTGTTGAGATCACTCAGTTCTTGTTGGCTGCTCAATCAGCAGATGCCAAGATTCGGACTGAGGCAGAGGCTAATCTTAGCCAGTTCCGAGAGCAAAACCTTCCAGGATTTTTTCTTTCATTAGCTGTTGAGCTCTCAACTGATGGCAAGCCCACTGAGTCTCGCAGACTAGCTGGTATTGTGCTTAAAAACTCACTGGATGCTAAAGAAACTGTCAGGAAACAACAGCTTGCTCAAGAATGGCTGGTAATTGATTCATCTTGTAAGTCCCAAATTAAAGGCTTGCTTCTGAGCTGCCTTGGATCATCTGTACGGGAGGCAAGTCACACTGCTGCCCAAGTGATTGCTAAAATAGCTTCCATCGAAGTTCCTCAGAAGCAATGGCCAGAGCTCATTGGTTCATTGCTTGTGAACATGACTCAACAGGGAAGCCCTGCATCCGTGAAACAGGCAACCTTGGAAACACTTGGTTATGTGTGTGAGGAGATATCTCACCATGATCTTGTCCAAGACGAAGTAAACTCTGTTCTCACAGCTGTTGTGCAAGGTATGAATGTTGAGGAGGAGAGCGTTGAAGTCAGACTCGCTGCAACTAGAGCTTTGTATAATGCTCTTGATTTTGCTCAGACAAACTTTGACAATGAGATGGAGAGAAATTATATTATGAAGGTCATCTGTGAGGCAGCCACAGCAAAGGAGGGACAGTTAAGACAGGCTGCTTTTGAGTGTCTTGTGTCTATCGCATCAACGTATTACGAGTTGCTTGAACCTTACATGCAGACTCTCTTCCAGTTGACAGCTAAAGCAGTAAAAGAAGATGAGGAGGCTGTTGCCCTTCAAGCAATTGAATTCTGGAGTTCTATCTGTGATGAAGAGATAGAGCTTCAAGACTATGAGGTCCCTGACAGTGGGGATTCCAGTGGCCAACATTCCCACTTCATTGAGAAGGCCCTCGAAGTATTAGTTCCAATGCTGCTGGAAACATTATTGAAGCAGGATGAGGAACAGGACCAGGATGATGAAATCTGGAATCTGGCTATGGCTGGTGGAACATGTCTTGGTCTTGTTGCCAGAACTGTCGGAGATGCTGTTGTACCCCTTGTAATGCCTTTTGTGGAGGCTAATATAATGAAACCTGATTGGCGCTCTCGCGAGGCTGCCATATATGCATTTGGCTCAATACTTGAAGGCCCAAGCATCGAGAAGCTATCTCCCATGGTCCATGCTGGATTAAAGCATCTGCTTGATGCGATGAAGGATCAAAATGAGCACATAAGAGATACCACAGCATGGACTCTTAGCCGTATCTTTGAGTTGCTGCACACTCCAGCTTCTGGATTTTCAGTGATCTCACCAGCCAACCTCCAACAGATTGTTGAAGTGCTGTTGGAGAGTATAAAAGATGTCCCTCATGTTGCCGAAAAAGTTTGTGGGGCTATCTATTTTCTTTCTCAAGGATATGAGGATGCTGGGCCAAGCTCGTCAATGCTCACTCCATTTATAACTCAGATTATTGGTTCTCTTATTGCAACGGCTGATCGGACAGACAATAGTGGTTCTAAACTCAGAACCACGGCATATGAAACCTTGAATGAAGTTGTTAGGTGCTCTAATATTTCTGAAACATCTCAGATTATTAATCACCTTTGCCCTGTTATTATGGACAAGTTGGGACAAACTTTTGAGCTTCAGATTTTATCCTCTGATGATAGAGAAAAACAGGGAGATCTACAGGCTTCTTTATGTGGTGTACTCCAGGTTATTATTCAGAAGCTAAGTAATACTGATGAAACCAAGTCTATAATACTCCAATTTGCTGACCAGATCATGACGTTGTTCCTAAAGGTTTTTGCCTGTCGTAGCTCAACTGTCCATGAAGAGGCCATGCTTGCTATTGGTGCTCTGGCCTATGCAACTGGATCAGATTTCTTGAAGTACATGCCAGAGTTTTACAAGTATCTTGAGATGGGGCTGCAGAATTTCGAAGAGTACCAGGTTTGTTCCATCTCAGTGGGAGTGGTTGGTGATATTTGCCGTGCATTGGATGACAAGATCTTGCCATACTGTGACGGCATCATGACTCTTCTTCTTAAAGATCTATCTAGCAGTGAACTTAACCGAGCTGTAAAACCTCCCATATTCTCCTGCTTTGGGGATATTGCGCTTGCCATTGGTGAACACTTTGAGAAGTACCTTCAGTATGCGTTACCTATGATGCAAAGTGCTGCCCAAGTGTGTGCACAACTAGACAATAGTGATGATGAAATGCTAGAGTATGGCAATCAGCTCAGGCGCAGTATTTTTGAAGCATACTCTGGAATTCTTCAAGGATTTAAGAGTACCAAGGCCAACTTGATGTTACCCCATGCTCCTCATCTCTTGCAGTTCATTGAACTGGTCGCCAAAGACCAACCAAGGTATTGTTAACTGGATTTCATGACATTTCGTTTCTCTTATTATATTTGCACATTATGAGTTTTGACGTCTGTATTGTTGTTCTTTTGCAGAGATGAGAGTGTAACAAAAGCAGCAGTAGCTGTGTTGGGAGATCTAGCTGATGCACTGGGTTCCAGTGCAAAGACCATATTCAAAGATCCTGCATTTTTCGCACAGCTGTTGGGTGAGTGTCTTCAATCCGATGATGAACAGCTGAAAGAAACAGCAACCTGGACACAAGGAATGATTGGGCGTGCCTTCTCTGTTTGCGGGTGAGAGCTGTCTTAAAGTTGCTCTTTACCTATGGAATCTTGTTTTTTCCATCGTATTGCCGAGGCTGAAGTTGTCAGGTTACCAAGGCGGGGTTTACATAATCAACTAAGCTTGCATCTCTTGTGTTGGCTATGAAAGTTGAAATTCTTCCTTTTAAATTTTGGGTATGCAGACTTATAGCTTCAAGCGTCGAGGTCACCTTTTCTTGGTAGCCTGCTGTTGTTATAACTTTGTCTAGTCTATAATATTACAAGTCAGCAGTTTCTTTAGATCGGCTTCAAGTAACTCATCATTCTGTGATTCCATCAGAAGGGTGTTACTTCTAAAAGAAAAATTCATTGTGGTAACCTTTCCCCTGTTACTATCATCCTTACTCTCTGCTGAAGATCATTGTTAGTTTTCGTTCTTTCAGATAATTTCTGAATTTTATATTTCTTAGTTCTATTAGTTCAAACAGTAAGGTTCAGATAATATGCCTAAATTTCTAAGATGGCAAGTACCACCTAAACTAAAATTTGCAATGCTCTTTAAAATCATGACACACCAGTTTTTTATGCAACTACATGTATAGTTCAAAGCCCGAGTCTCTAACAGTCTAGAGCCTACTAAACTCGGTACTTTAAAAAAAGAGATACGGATCAAAAACACACTCCAACTATCACAGTTTTTTGAGTTTCATATCTCAACTATCAGAAGGTTGAGAAAACTATCTAAACTATTACTATCTAAGCTTTGCAAAATACACCTCAAATTATTTTTTGAGTCAAGGTATGATCTACGCTCTCCGTTTTGTATAAAAATGTTGCCAAGTATTGTCCACGTGAATAAATAATATCACAGTGGCACCTACATGGAAATTTTTAAAAAAAAAGCCTATTTGTTTTAAAAAACAAATTGAAAATAATAATTTTTGAAAAAAATATCAAAAATTAGTTTAAAAAATGGAATTTAAAAAAAAAATAAATAAGAAAACAGTTTTTTTTCCAATTTTTTTTTTTTAAAATCCAGATTTATTTTAAAAAATAATGCAGCTTTTTTTTTTTAAAATTTAATTTCCATGTAGGTGCCACCATAGCATCACTTATGCTATGTGTGGACAAATTTTTTGAGAAAATTTCAGCTTACTTGCCTTTTTAGCCGAGTGAGCTTCACACATTTGGCTATGTACAAGCTGTTAAATCTGTATAGTGATAGTTTAGGTGTTTTCTCAACCTTATGATAATTTAGGTGATTTAAACTCAACAAAAAGTGATAGTTAACTCAACAAAAAGTGATAGTTAGGGTAAGCTGACCTTTATCTCTTCAAAAATATAGTACTACTCACTATTTTTACTGTATGTCTAGCTGGTGGCAGTGCTTGTTTCTTCAACAATAGGATTTGTGTTTGCTAGTAGGCTTTGTAAATTGTGTAATTGCCTTGGCTGTCAATTACTTACAGCAGTGGCTTCACATCACAAGACAGCCTTTCTGGCCTGAGAAAGGCCAACCACTGGTTTTCAACCTATCATCATGCATGCACGCTTCTTGTTGGGGTATGTTTTAAACAAAAAGATGAGACAAATGGTAATAACACATTTTGGTGTCTAAAATTGGACTCAAAAAGTGAATTATACTATGTATTATGCAATGTATATAAGTTCTCAATCCTTTTTCAGGCTTTAACTTTCATGTCAATAAGTTGAGGTTGATTTGTATGTTGTCTAACGCCTTTGTCCTTCTAGTTGTACCATTTTGTTCTCTTTTCTAGCGTTTCCATTTGGTCACTGCACACTAGCATGTGTGGCCTTTTCAGATTGAGCTAAATTTGTTGATCTTAGTAATCCTTTACTTTGTTAGAGTCAATGTGTACATGGATTCATCTTGATGAATCTAATGAAATTGAGAACTGGTTATGATACCAAAGAGTGATCATTCTTTGAGAATGTGTGATGTCAAGCTAATTTTGCTACCATAATTAGCTGACCTGCAATTTGATTACTTTAGAGTAACATTGACACTAACTTCTGCCCTTTAGCTTTTCCAGTTCTGTTGTTGGATGGGCAAAAGCCCTATTTTGTATTAATCTGGGGCTATTGTAAATCCTGCTCGTAATATAATACGAGCCACTTGGACATTCTTTGAAGTACATTTGGTTGACTTCACTTGAATCTTTGGTATTTTTCATGCTTTGATATACAATCTACGAATGAAGACTTTTCGGAGTGGATGTTATTCTAAATCTTAGGGGGTAATTTTG